>NW_004567114.1:37994897-38046552 GCF_000260355.1 Condylura cristata | reverse complement strand
GGCTTTAGATTCTCAGTGCTGGGCTTTAACCCGCTGCGCCACCAGGGAGGGCCGAGTAGTTTTATTTTTTAAAGCAAATATGTGGCATTCCCAAAGTTTTATAATAGCCAGTTTCATATAATTGATATTTTAAGAATATTTATTTGGAGTAGTTAGAATATAGAGGAGTCAGGGAGACCAGTTAGAAGCTCACTGCTACATCTAGGCTGGAGGGCATGCTACGACCTCTGGGTCTCCAGTGCACCCCTGGCTGGTGAGGCGTGAGGAGTAATGGGAGTGGATTGACGGGGGCCTGTTTTTTTTCATTCCTTCAGAGTTTGAAATGAATTGTTGAAAAAAGCTTCTCCTATTGAGCTCTCCTCAGTGGAATCCTAATTTCAAGGGTGGTGAAGTCAGAAGACAAAAAAAGAAGGCAAAACAAAATGCCTGTCCTTAGATGGGCAAGTGGGGTTAGGGGAAGAAAGGGGAGATCTCCAACACTCAGGTCTCCAGACAGTACCTGAACGCAGATCATTTGCTCTGAAGCCAGGCAGAAAATAACAACCAGAGAACTGTAAGAAACCTTGGAGTTGCCTGGAATGAGCAGGTCTAAGCCAAAATGGTGAACTGAGTTTGTTTTTGCCTATGTATATCTTCTGTATCCATTTCCCCCACTAAATTCCTTACACTATACCAAATTTCCTGCAGTGACATGACTAGCTTTTTAAAAATCAGGAAATTTTTTTAAAAGCTCATTATATTTAGGGAGTTACTGCTCTTCATATTACTGCAGATCATAGTGGGAGACAGATGACTTAGCGCTGGGCAAAAACCACTGACAGTTATTTCTCCACAATTATTTAGGAGTAATAAGCTTAATTATTCTCTTTCTCAAACTTTGAAACTGAGGTTAGTATTTACTGTACCAACTTCCTTACCTGGCAAACATCCCTTCTCAGACACAACAGAAAAGTAGTGCATAATACTTTGATGATCTTCCATTCTGCAAATGTACCCCAAGGAATAAAATCTGAAGGAAATTCTGCCATGGTAAGATGAGAATGACATATAATAATAGCTTAAAGTGTACACCAGTGATATTTCATAATAGATTTATTTCATGTTTAGTAAATATCTAGTCTCTATTGTTTATCAGGAATGTTTCCAGGTTCTATGATTATTATAATAGAAAAGTTGTAGTCCAACCTCCTATGAAGTTTCCATGTTTGTTGGAGCAACAGATATGAGACAAAGGCTGAATAAGCTGACTTCATAGTATAAAGTGGGGTGTAAGTAATAAAACACTGTGAGAAGGAATAACTGGGTGGGCAAGATTGATAGCTGGCCAGGGGGAACCTCTAGGAAGAAATCATCTGAGCAGACACTTGCATGGTAAGGGTGCAGCCATTATGAGAAATTCTGGGGGTTTCAGGCTAAGGCAAAGCCAAGGTAAGGCCCTTAGGGGGATCAAGTCTGACATGTTCTTGGAACAGAAGTCACATGGCCTGTGTGTAGCTTGGAACAGGGTGAAGGTGCCTGCACCCAGATTCTGAGGAGCCTCAAGTCCATGTTGGCTTTTAGGTTAAACTCAGGGACTTTTGGGGAATACAAAGCAAAAGAATGGTAGGCTGTAAATTGCACACTGAAGCAGTCATTTTGGTTTCCCTGTGAGAACTGGATTATTGCCTGTCAGGATAGAAGCAGGGAGCCACTTGGGATTGTTGGTATAACTCAAGCAAGGGATGAAGGGTGGCTGATAATAGTGACAATTGAGAAAAATGAGTAGATATGAAATATAGTTTATAGTTACGGTTAAAAGTTGATGAGGAAGCAGCAATATTGCTCAGGATATCGGTCCTTTCCTTTTTTCAATTCATTGAAATGAATGCTTTTAGGGCACATAAACTAATCTACCTGTTTGACTTAATCAAAATGTGGTAAGAGCTGTTTTAGCTCTTCTATTTATTGGAATTTGCCAATAAAGGATATTCAGTATATTTGGAATGATAATTGTTATATTTGGAATCCTTTTAAAGTATTATGATATTATAAATCGTATGCAACAGAATTTACAGTGTCAAAATCCTACAAAACCAACTAACTGTGTCTTGGATAATTTCATCAGTATTTTTTGGCTAATCAGAATATTTTTCACCTCAATTAAAGCAGTTAATTATGTTCAATATTAAGATTCTTTATATTACTATTCCTTTATAAGTATGAATAGAATTAATGGCATTATTTTAATTTTAAAGAAAGATAAGATGCTAAAATAACAAAATGTTGACAGTAATTGTCTATGGATGATGGAATAATGTTTGGTTTGCTTCTTCTTTTTTCCTTTCTGTAATTTCCAAATTCCCTAGAATGACATGAATTACTTTTTAAAGTTATAAATTTTAATAAAAAATGTATTTAGAAATTCACTCCTCTCTATATTACCACAGTTCAGGGTTGGAAACTACAACAAATGATACAGCTATAGGCTAAGTTTAATTTTTTTTTTCCTTCATAAAAAATAGATTTACCGGAAAATTCCAGGATTTTCACGCATGATTAAGGATGCCCTGAAAGATGACAACATAGTCTTCCCTAATGATGAAAAGTAAGATAATAATGAAAAGATATTCTTTATTACTCTGTCTGAGGATCTGGTGGGTAATTATCACTCTTGGATGGAGATATGAGCAGTGGATAGCATTCTTAGATGGGCTCTAGCATTTGGAGTAAGGTATCTAAGAATTTTCATGTCTAATCTGATAAGCATTTTAATAATTTTTCTTAAGTTACAAAGGAAGTTGTAGATTTAGGACCTTTTAAAGTTCCTCTAAGGTCTAGCTTGACATTCCCTGGGAATCTCTGACTTCTCGACCTCATTCCCCATGTAGTCAAGTCTACTAATCTGACTACAAATCCAATAAATGGAATTTGGCTAGTTAGCCTCTTACCATTGTAGAATCTTAAGAGTGCTCTCTCAAATACGCTGCTATCAGTGTTTGTTTTTTTTTCTTTTTTTCCCCATTTCAGCACAGTGGAGGGGTCTAACAATCTCAGTAATAACGGCATGCCACTGTGTTAGGGATGGATGGGTGTCAGATGTTTTGGGGGGCAGGGAACTGTTTCAGAAAGTTCTGATAGTGGGAACAAGTCATTCTACATGCTATAGGCTTTTTGAATTACCAAACTAGCAGTTTGATCCGGAAGCTAATCAAATGTATTAATTGCATGCCCATTATATACATTGATGGGGGAAAAGTAAACACATTGCTATCAAGAGCTACTTTTGGTCCCACGGTTACTCTTGTTTTGGAATTATAGATTATTTTGTGTTCTTTTGTAGTTTTTTTTTTTTTTTATTTATTTATTTGTGCATACAGAACTGGGGTACAGGCCAGAGGCTCAGGGGCGCCGAGAGGCTTCACCAGAGACAGAGTGGGGAGCAGAACAGGCAGATCTACGAAGTACACTACTAAGGGGAGCAGCAGGCGTGCCAGGAGAGGTCTGCCACGCCATGTGGTCACCTCCGGGGCAGGCGGGGATCAAACTCATGTGGAAGTGGCTTTAGCTTCTTAGTGCAGTGCTTTAACCTGCTAGTTTTTAAAGGAATATTCAGATATTGAGAAATAAGGTGGAAAAGGTAGGACTCTAACTGTAAAAATTCAGTGTTTCAATGTTTTCCTTTATTATTTGAAAACATCAGATAGAACTGAATTGTATGAGTAAACAGAAGACAGGGAAACCTGTCTGGACAGAAAACAGAGTTACTATGTGAAGTTTATTATAGATGAAGTTATTCTTGAGAGGGAAGGACATAGAACTCTGGTATTTTGGACAAACCTCAAGTTTTAAAACTGTTAAATAGGAATAATCTCAATGTATAATTCTTAAACTGAAAGCCTTTCTTCTCCTTGTCCTTAGTGTTAAATTCTTGTCTTCTCCCCTTCTCATCCTACACTGTGAGGATGACAAGACGGTGCCTTTGGAGTTTGGAAAACAGGTAAAGAGCTCACTGCTGGCAGAAGCATGCTTTATGAACTTCACCCTTTTTTACCCTCAAACTCTGATGAGTATTTAGAATAGGGCCTCTTATATTATAGCAGATTCTCTATGTCTCTAAGTAGCCTGGTGTAAAAACTTCAATGTCGTGCTACTTAGCTCAGAGGAGGGTTGTGGGGTGCCTGGTTCCTTGTCTGGGGCCTGGGGGTCTGAAATTGTAGAGATCCTAGGCTGCCTTAGGAACTTCCATGTCCTGTACTAGCTCTGAAAATGGGGATGCAGTTGCTTTTCTTTTAAATGAATCCAGTGGATCTATAGTACTTTGTCACCCCCTTGCACCAAGGTACAGGCAGGGGGTGGTGTGGGGTTCCAGCAGTTCCATATTAGTTATGCAGCAGCTGAGGCTCCCAAACGGGATGTGGAGCCTCAACAATGTATTTTCCAGAGACATTTTAAACGTATTTTCCATTCACTTTGTTCAACCCATTGCAAGATTCATTGGAGAGGAGGTCTGAATGTTTCATGTTTGGTAAATCGTTGACTTACTGAGATTAACGCTCCACACTGGCTGTGTTCTCTTTTGGAAAATTAGAAAAACAATGGGTTTGACTGTCAGTCTTTGGGCCTCTGTCTTTCTGTCCTTTCCAGGTCTATGAAATTGCACATAATGCCTACAGGCACAAAGAGAGAGTCAAGATGGTGATCTTTCCTCCTGGCTTCCAACACAACTTTCTTTGTAAAAGCCCTGCACTGTTACCAGCTGTGAGGTAAGAATTGTTTTGCTAAAAATGATGATCTTTGCTATAAAGGCAATTAGGGCTTCTTTGGTTTATTTAGACCATAAGAATGTGAGCTGATTTAAATCCTTTTCCTGCAGAGATTTCCTGAGTAAGCAGTGGGCCTGAGGTCTGAAAGCAGCAGAACTCTTCATAGAAGATTGGTCCAAATACCACCTATGATATGCATTTTTAATGTAAAAAAGGAGCTGAAGTCACTGAGATTTCTATAAGTCACTTGCCATTTTAGTAAAGGAAAGGATGGCTGCTGGGCATTATGAAATGTTCTCATTTAGCTTATCATAGTCTACTTTCTGCTGAAACTTCATCATGCAGAGACAAAATATGGTAAAATTTGGATCTCAAAAATGTTTACCCAACATCCTAGGGATATTTGTGAATAGGCTGGTCTGTGATTTGGACTTAGACAACAACATAAGAAAGTGTTCCAATATTGTTAACAGTTTGTATTCTAGTTTAGTTCATTAAAATGACATTAAACATTCCAAGCAGTTTTCTAGATTTTTGAATAGCTTTGGAGAAAGTCCTAAAATGCTACTCAATCTGCTATAGAATAGTAAATTTTAGGAGCCTCCCTGGTGGTGCAAGGGGTCAAAACACAGCTCTGTGAAGCTATCTACAGCCACGCAGCAAGGTTCGATTCCCCCGCCAGAGAGCTGACCCACCTGACCTGATGGCTGCTCCCCTCAGCAGACGATCCACCTGTTCTGTTCCCCACTCTGGTGAATCCTCTCACCCCCTGTACCTCTGGCCTGGACCCCAGTTGTTGTATGCATAAATTAATAAATCTTTGAAAGTAAATAAATAAAATAGTAAATTTGGGCACTGATGCAATGTTTGGAAATTGGCACTTTATTCTTAGCCTTCATACAGTCATATTTTCCCTCTCTGTTCCCAGAGATTCTTAACTATAGGTTATTAGCTAACAAAACAAAAGCTAGAATGCCGTACAAATGTTCAAGTTCAGTAACAAGCTAATTTTTCTAGAGCCATTTTACAACCTACTTCCCATTTACTTTGTCCACCCCATTGCGAGATTCATTGGCTAGAGAAATCTTTAGGTCAGAAGGTTCCATGTTCCAGATGTCCTTGGCGTACTCCTTGATTGTCCGGTCACTGGAGAATTTGCCCGCGGCAGCTATATTTTTGAGTACCATCGTGTTCCAGGCCTTTAGATTCTGTAAACAACACAGAGACATATAGCCCAAGGCCTGGGTGTCCAGCAGGCTTTATGACAAATGTCAGGCCAAGCATGTCCAAGCACATTTCCTAGGGAAAACGACTCCTGCGAGTCATTTGCAGTGAATTATAAATTCATTTGTTTCACAGTTAAGAGACTCCTTTTTAGTATTTCTCTTCAGAAAAAAAAAAATTTTTTTTCATTGCAGAGAAACCATGATGCAAATTTCCTTGTTAATTTTTGCTGTGGTTATTATGGTTTAGTATGTGAGCCATCTTTCCTATACTTTATTCTAAATGAAGATACCTCATCTCTCTTTAAAGTATTGGGGGAAGGAAGGAACTAACTAACATGCATTGTCTGCTAGAGGCTAAGTCAAGGGCGTTAAGCTCACAGTCAGGTTTGGAGAACATTATTTAAAAGGTTAGCACTACAGAGGTAATCAGTCCCAAGGGAGGCTAGTGACCTACTTCTCGTGTTCCTCCTGAGGGTAAGAAGCCCCTGTAGGTTTATCCTGAATTCCCAAGGTCTTCATTGGATTTTCAAAACAGGATCAATTAAAGCTTCATCCGTTACAAGAGTATATTATCCAAATTTTACAGTTTTTTATGTAAATGTACTTAAATCACCTACTTTAAAGCTTCCTGATTTTATAAAATATTCTAAAAGTTTATTGGAAATGACCAGATAGTATTCAAAACCACTAGCAATGTATTATAAGGATTTAAGAGAAAAACCAAAACCATCATAATTTCTTAAGGTATTGTTGAACAGAGCCTGATGTTGTTTAGACTTTGGAAACTTATTACAATAAGAGGAGTGTAAAATCTTCTCTTCACTTTCTCCATTTAAATGGTTAATGAATAGACTTCCCAGCTATGTGGGACACATTTCTAAGCCTTAACAATGCAATCATTATTTTTATTCCCTTGGGGCAGGAACTGAGGTCTGGCTCACCCCCAGCCTTATATCTCAAATATAATAAAACTCATTAAATGTCTGTTGAAGGAGTCACTGAATACAAATTCATCTTCCATATTGTATTCTCTGTGTACCAATAATACAATTATCATTAAAGAGTGAAAACTACAATTTGTACTAATGAGCAAGAAAGTCTGAGCCAAATGCTGGGCCTTTTTTTTTGGGCAGCTTTGGATCTGGGCCACCATTTTAACAGAGAAGACCTATTGTGCAAAACTGACATTTTTCCTTTTTAATATTTTCCTTTCCTGCTCTGTTTTATTTGTATTTCTTTCCCTCTGTGACCTTTCTACATGTATGGGCTGGGATCAAGAGGAAAGAGCCAGAGGTGGTCTCCTGTCCTCTGTCTGAGTTCTGGGAGGTCATTCAAGGCTCCTCTTTGCAGTATCTGGAAACAGGTGGGGAGCCAGTGAGCGGGACTCTCCTACAGCCCTTTCTCGCTCTGACCAGCTGCTTGAACTTAGACACTTCAAGCAGACACTTCTGGGGGACTGGACATTTTTCCACCGAACCATAAAGTTTGCAAAGCAGCATGGGTCTTGAATGGCCCTATTTTTGAAACCCTGATGTAACATCCAGGATGACAGTGGGGATTACAGTCGCTGCTTTGGGAAGAGCAAGCAGTGTTGGTGCAGTGTTTTTCCACCGGAAAACACTGACTGATTTTATCCATAGGGCAGGAGGAGGAGATTTTATGGAACCCCACTGTTCTGCTATATACATAATGACTTTCTGGTTGGAGGGCAAAAAGGACAGCCTGTGTGGGCAAGGGCAACGATTCTCACAAGACCTCAAGGACATGGACCCCCAAGAAACACACCCTGGAATCTGGGTGCAGAGCCAGCCTTCTGTGTCTGCTCTGTGGTGTTGCGATTTCTCAAAGTCTTTCTTATCAGAGATGAACCACCTTTCCATATATTTATTAACTGTGCCTAGAGGGCTGGGCTATTTGACAATATTTACATAGCTGTAGGAGCGGGTGTAGTCTCTCGTTGCTTTAAAATTCAAATATGAACACCCCTTCTTTCTGAACGTTTTACTTTAGTCCTATAGTCCTCTCCATGGGTAGTCTAGGAGAGATACTTATTTTGCAATTTTTGAAGACTAGATCGTTAGTCCTTATCCCAACAACTTGAGGCTTAGCATTACAATTATTTTAGCAGGTTTTTCAAAAACTGATGATGATGGTACTTGTTACTGGGTCTGAATATCAAAGAGAGGGGAAGACATCTGTACCCTGACAACACTACTTTGGCTATTCTGATATGTGTTTCTGGTTAAGACCTCTGGGACAAACTGACTCTTTCATGGGAGGGAGGGAGGGAACCTTTATTTTATTTCTGTGACCAGCATAGACCCTGCCCAAGGGCTTCTCTGTCAAATAAATGAGGGAATAAAATGAATATTTAATTTAACTTTATAGCTTTATCTTTCAGAACATGCCTACTATATGGTCAGTGCTCAATAAATATTGAATTATTTGTGATTTTTTTCCCGTTGGATATTAAAACATTGACAACTGTTATTGAAATGTCAACCTGAACTTGGAGAAAAGACAAGTTTTGATCTGAGTAGCCTAGAAAATTGCTTTACTTCTTTTTTAGTTAGTTAGTGGGGCCCTATAATTTAGTTTGAATAAAAAGAAAAATTTTTAGTAGTAATAGGAAATTGGCTCCCTTTATGAGTATTGGCAATATACTCACCATATATACCTGGCTGACTTTATCTTGACACTTGACATAGGCTTCATAGTCTGCAAAGACTTTAAATCTGTATATTTGTGATTGGAAGGAAAAAAACAATAAATAACTTCACTAATAGATGTGTGCTGAGTCCATTTAAAATTCTCTTTTGCTTAATGTTAGGCATGGCTGGCTTAGCATTTCTATTCCCAAGAACTTTACTTGGCCCTCAACCATTCTATGCCTCTTCCCTTACCGCAATGCTGCCACCATATGACTGCAGTTGACAGCTGGGCACACCAGTGGAAGGAGAAAAAGATATCTGACTCCTGAGATTTATTCTTAAATCTGTTTAACATTTCTAATAGAAAATTTTAGAACATCTCTAATATTCAATTTTTCTTATTCAAGTTTAATATTCAAGTTTAGTTTGGCTTATCATATTACAGACCTGTGCATTTCTCTGTGGTTGGCTTTGAGCTGATTTAAGGTGTCCTGTTCCCTTTTCAAAGCCTAAACAGCACTGGCTTTTTGTGGGAACTTACCTGTCATGATAAAATAGCATGTTGACTAAGTCTTTGAATAGGCCAGGCTGCTTTGGAGAAAAGAAGCCATTGTCAATTTGATCAACTGCCAACTTTAGTTCTGGAAGTGCCTCATAGTATTCTTTTGCCTTATATCTGTGGTGAGGAGTTGGAGATAAGAAAAAAAAAAAAAAGGCTCTGTTAATGTTTATGATTAACCAACACACTAGACATTATTTTAGTTGTAAAAAGATGCATTCAGAAATACTCGCATTTGTAGCAATCATTGCTGAGTTCAACATGGGTATAAATACTTGATTAGATCCTAACATTCCCCTACCACCAAATTTGGTTAATTTCTTTTAACTGAAGATAATAAGAACAGCAGATAATAAAAACTATAGTCAGGGGGCAGTTGTCTAATCTGGAAGAAAACAGTAAGATTCATCTCAACGCAGACTCAATGGCTGTAAAGAGTCCCAAATGCATTGTATTGGGTGAAAATTTACTCCCAAAGTCCAGCAAATATATGACACCCTGTAAATTTTGTGGTCTTCCTAGTCTTGGGAGCAGTGCTCTTTCTTTTCTTATATGAGTTCAGATGAATAAATCAGAGTAGATATTTAGTGAAGGAAACAAGTGTTCCTGGTGCCTCTGCACCTACCTTCTACTACAGTTTAATCCATCTCTTTGTGATCATAAAGGAACACTACATGGTTTAAATTATAGGCAAAAACTGACGAAGTGAATACCTCACAAAGGCCAGCTCTGCAATGAAGGGTGCCCTGTGCCCTGGCCGCGCAGGTTTTCATTCTCTGGGTTTCACACGACTGATCTGTGGCCAGGAGACTCCCCTGACTCATGGGGGCGGGGGGGGGGTGTTCTGTGACTTCATTTCCCATGATCCAGTCTCAGTGGGTCCACGGGGAGCAGGAAGCACTATAAGCTTACTTCCTACCCAACAAAAGAAACAGCTGCCTTACCCTTTCTTGTCCAGGGCAGCCACGTCATCTACTCTCATGCCAAAGATGAACAGGTTCTCTTCCCCAGCTTCTTCCGCCATTTCCACGTTAGCTCCATCCATGGTCCCAATGGTCAGGGCGCCATTGAGCATGAACTTCATATTGCCTGTCCCTGAGGCTTCGGTGCCTGCGGTAGAAATCTGCTCCGACAGGTCGGTGGCTGGAATGACTGGAAGTAAGTCGTGTTAGAGTGACACGGAAGTGTCTCTAGATAGGTTTGCATCATTTTATCCAGTTAGCTTGTTTTGATCAGTAAAGAGCAAGGAACATTCATTCAAATGGTGTCGAAGGACAGATCTCTTCTTGACTTAGGCAACTGCTTTGTCCATTTCTGATGTTCTGTTCTGGCGGCTATGCCCACACATCTGTTGACTGTATGCTATAAAAGTTGACACTAGGGCTTCTATGGTGACACAGGGGCTAAAGTCTCAGCACTATCAAGCTATCTGCAGCCCCTGCAGCCTGAGTGTGACCCCCAGCCAGGGAGTTATCTTACATGGCACAGCAGACCTCTCCTATCTCTCCTGCTGCTCCCCTCAGCAGGGTATCTCAGTGGATCTGCCTGTTCTGCTCCCCACTCTCTCTAGTGAATCCTCTCACTCCCTTACCCATGCACCTCTGGCCTGTAATCCCAGTCCTTGTATACATAAATAAATAAATACAGATAAATCTTAAAAACATAATTAACAGTTGACACTACACTTCTCTTCATGCCTTTCTTCCTTCCAAGATTTGTCATTTTTTTTCCATTTCTTTTACAGGTTTATGAAATACACTGAAATTTCTTTTTCTTAATCCTTACAATAGAGTTTCTCCTGGCCTCATTTTTGCAATATATGGAAACTGGATGGTGTGTAGTCATTCCACTTCATGCGTCCTTCCTCCACTTTCATCCCAGGGAAATAAGCAACATACAATTTAGGTGTGCCTGGGGCTAGATAACATGCCTCTGGCTTGATTTACACACAAATTAGTGCTACTTGAACTTGCACTGTCCCCCTCCCCCAACCCTTTATTTTTTTCTGCAAAGGTCAGGATCAATTCTGTGCTTCACTTTGAGAGCTTATTAGTGGATTAAATATGCCTTCATTTGCATCCATAGAAACCACACTGTTTCTCTTTCTGCAGACAATTTTTAAACAGTACCAAAGGAGAGACAAGATAACTTGAAAATAAATGAATATACAGTTGGAATCAGTATGTGGATGGTACTTTGTGCGCATGTGATGCTAATAATTTGCCAGTGTAGATCAAGGGATGGTGACTTCTTGCCAGCACCGTGGCCTCCCAGTGGGGACTCTGTGTGTGATCCAAGTGTCCATCTGAAGCCTATTAGCCTCATGTTTGGTAACCTGATGTCTATCCCCCTACCTTGTGCCTACATGAACCAATGACAGTTCTTTCCATGATGTGGCCAGAGAAGTAGCTGGAGGCTGAGGAATTGATGTTCTACTGCAAAACTGGGACTGGGAAAGGAACACAGTTCCTTTCTTTTGCAAAGCACAGTCTGTACTTTACCAAAACCTCAAGGCCACCGCCTAAGGTGCCAGTTCTTACTAGCTGGGAAGAAACTGTACTTGCAAATATAATCCTGTGATACTGAACTGGGTCAGTGATCTCACTGTCATTGGGTGACCTTAAGAGCTCATGGCTTAGGACTTTATTTTGCCCAAGAATGACCCCTTGTATCCTAAGTGACAGACTCCCTGAGATCAGCCACCCCATTTTTCCATACTGAGTAATCATGCCCTAGAACTGTTCCTGTGTGGTTTCTGGTGAAGACACTACCTTTTTCGGCAAGAGACACTCTGTAGTTCTCCAAGAAGATGACCTTCAATTTGCTTCCAACTATGGGGTCATTGTTCACCACATCTGCCACCGAGGTGATCAGCTTTATGATCATTTTGGCCATGTGATATCCTGGGGCAGCCTTGGGAAAGAATGTCCAAGACAATGTCCAAAATGTAGCCATGATGAAGAGGACAAATAGTAAGAGATTAGATTCCCAAATTTCCCACCAAATAGACGATCAACTTACTTTGCCACCAATTATAACTGTTCGGGGCACAAATAACTTCTTAGGGTCTTTCTTAATGCCTGGAAAAGACAGAAGTGAATGGAATGGGGAGGCGGTGGTCAGCTGGGGTGGCAAGACCTAGGGGGCAGCGCTGCTTCTGCCCCTGGGGCCTCGCTCGTGGCTGCCCCAGGGGCCACTCACGGTTGTACATGGTGATCACGTGCAGGCAGTTCAGGAGCTGCCGCTTGTACTCATGGATCCTCTTCACATGCACGTCAAACATGGAGGAGGGGTTGATCTTCACTTTGTACTCCTTCTCCAGGAACTGAGAAAACTTCAGCTTGTTCTCCTGTTGAGACAGTGCACAGTGTTAGAGCCCTTTTGACTCAGAAGAGTGGGTGTTCTGTTGTTGCATAAATCCTCAAAGCAAGAGCCAGGGAAAGAAGCCTCACCTGCTTCACGTTGGCAATTTCCCGGAGGAAGACATCATCGCCCAGGAAGCTGTGTAGCTTCCTCAGCTGGCTCAAGTCTTTCACGTAGTCTTCTCCAATTTTCTTTCAGTTTAAAGAAGGGGTGGCTTTAATTAAATTCAGGGACGGCAACCAAATGCAAATAAGCAGTATCCCTCCACAGAAGAGGTCCCCTAGAGCCGGGGCACAGAATGGCTTCACTCCCAGAAGAGACTAGAAATGTTCTGTGGGAAGAACACTTCTCTAGTGTTTAAAGTGTTGTTCAGTAGTATCAAGTGCTAAAAACAGGCAATCCACCAAAAAGGAGGGACAGAGAACCCAGGTCCTGCTAGTTATTTGCAGGATGTATGTTATCCTCTTTGATGTAAGTGAGGGGAGGTGCTTCCACCTGGGTGTCACATAAATCATTAGCTAGGACCAGTTATAGAACATGCAAGGTATGTTCTATCATGAATGTATCATGAATTCAAAAGGCCCCAATAGAGGAGAAAAACGAGCTGAGGAGCCCTGTGGGGCAGCCACACATCACCTGCTGATGAAGCCAGCCTGCTGCAGTCTCATTTGCAAAGCCCAAATGACCTCAGACACCTCCAAAGCCTCTGGCACTCCAGGTCTCTGTCTCAGCACTTCCCACTCACCTCTGCTATCAACTCTGCCAGCCCTGGGTTGCAGAGTAAGAGCCAGCGCCTTGGAGTGATCCCGTTGGTTTTATTCTGAAACTTGTTTGGTTCTAGCTCACTGAAGTCCTTGAATCTGGAGAGAGAAGAAACCCACCACTGGATTTGGCTGAAAAGTCAGGTTCCTGAACGCTGGATAAAGTTCATAGTTACAGTCAAGAAGCCAAGCATAGGCTTAAAGATTAAATAATGGTAGAGAGAGAAGAGAGAGAAAAGAGAAGAGAAAAGAGAGGAGAGAGAGAGAGAGACTGCCATTGAAAATAGAAATCCATTTGCAATTCAAAATAATTATAAGAAAAATCCCAAATCTAATCATCTCCATATGACATCCTGGCACTGTCATATATACCAGACTTTACAGCAGAATAGTGTTTTTTTTTTTTTTGTGGCATAGTCTAGAATTAGATAGTTCAGGGAAGGCTCTCTCTCTCTTATGAGAGAAGGTTCACTGTATAAAAGAAAATGCCATTACAGAGCCTTTCCTTATCGCCAAATGCAACAGTGCATTTTCCAGCACACCATGCAGACCCCAGCCTCCCACCACAAACAGGAACAGCAGCTCACACTTGGGTCTTCACGATGTCAGAGTGGATTCTAGCCACTCCATTCACAGCGTGGGAGCCTACAATGCAGAGATGGGCCATGTTGATCCTCTTGCCGCCTTCCTCCTCTATGAGAGACATTCTTCTCAGACGGTCGATGTCTTTAGGAAACAAGGCTGCAATTCTCTAGCCACAGGAAGAGAGAGGCTCTGCTAGTCATTTGGGTTTAAAGCAAGATTGGGATAACATCCTTCCCAAGCCAAATCTCTGATGTAGCAAAGACAGACCATTCCACAGAGCAGGCAGGGCTCACCCTGGGGGGATGCATTTTCAGAAAGATGTCATTAACAGAGTCCCACCCAGACTTGAATACATTTGATGCATGCATGGTTGGTCTTCAAGTTGGGGAAAAGGAACACCACAGCCACCTTTAATATCTCAGGATCTTATTCTTAAGAGGCAGATGAATCTCTCAGAATGACTTACATCTAAATGCTTCTGATTTATTTCATAAATGATCTGCAAATGCCGTGGAAGTAATTTTTCCACCAGCTCGACTGGCCAGCGTTCCAGGGCTTCTGGGAGCACAGTGTGGTTGGTGTAGGCAAAGGTCTTCTGGGTGATCTCCCAGGCCTGAGAGAAAGGGAGGGGTTGGCTGCTTCCTTTTGCAAGAAAGGCTGCACCACCATTCCAGAGAGCCAGACTTCCCCTCAATTCCCTGTCTGCAACAAGGCAATTCTGTCTATGGGTATCGGCAGACACACTTAATTCCACTAGGTTCCTGAACTGTCCAGGGAGTGAAAATATAGTTTTGGAAAATAAAAAGCAGCTCTTCACAAAACTGCCTGACAACATTTAAGACAGCATCTGATAAATCCTTTCTACTACTCTAATATGTTTTTCATTAATGAACAAAATTTGAGGACTAAAACTTGAATGTTCTTAGAAAGCACAGAGTATATTTAAAATACTGACTTTTAAAGCACTGGGGACATTTTTCAATTAGTTGTATTCTGACATTAGAGAGCTTACTTTGAGCATTCTTTAGAAACAAAAATGGTAAACACAACACCAGTTTTAGGATAGTTAGTGAGCTGGGTCCCCTTAGGAATGGGTGTCTATTTTTAGACTTCCTCCCTGTAAAAAGAAAAAGTAAGAACCCATGCCTGGGAGTGATCCCACTGGCTTTATTCAGAAACTCATCTGGTTCTGGCTCAATGAAATGTAGAAATTTACCTTGACTGGTGGAAGTTAGCAATAGTAACTCATTTTAAAAAACTGTTCAAGAAGCTTTTGGCAATATCTCTCAGCCACAGATATTCTAGTTAATTAAGGGAAAAAGAAGCCAAACTATCCAGACCTTGGACCAGGGCAGTTTTTCAATATCCACAAATATCCTCATCAGCTCAGGGATGGCCATTGCCGGATGAGTGTCATTCAGCTGGATGGCAACCTGTGTGGGGAGAACACACCACCAGGGAGGTGGCAGCTGGCTCCATCTTGCCCTCAGGCCTTGGCCAACCACCCAACAAAATAGACAATTATAAACCAAAGATACCCTATAGGGGAGGGGAAGAGAGGGATCGGAAGGAGGGAGGGAGGAATGCGGGGTGGGGGCGTGGAGGTTATTGTGATTACAGGTGGGTGGAGGGGAGGACAGGGAAGTAAACATTGTTTTAAAATGAACAATAATGTAAATAGATATATAAATTAATTAAAAAAAAAAAACTGCCAGCTTCCATGAAAGGCTTTAAGCATACCATGCTCCTCAGCCCCAAGGTAGAAGGGTACAAATGATAGGAGGTCTGACCCCTCCAGTGGTCCCCACCAGTGTTTATAGACCCAGGACTTGCCTGATCTGGAAAGGCATCAAACGCAGTCCCATCATCATCACTGGGGCCAACCTTGGCAGCTTTGAAACGTCGGATGACATCTTGCAAGGTAGCAGCCACCACAAAGTACTCCTGCTTCAGTCTTAGCTCCTTCCCTTCAAAAAACTTCAGAGAGAACAGGTGAGAGAGGCCCACACGTGGAGAACAGAAATCAAGCATGGCAGAAGCAGGATGCTATCTTCTGCCCAGGGGACTTTAGGGCTAAAGTCCACCGGACATCTGGTGGAAGGTGAGTGCCAGGCTGAGTGCCAAACACTCTTTGCTCTTTCCTGAAACTCCGTTGATGTGTTAATAGCAGGATTTTTACAAAGGCACACAGTTAAAGGCTGATGAGAGAGAAAACAAAGAAACACTTTGAAAAACAGATGGGAAATGGTAACTGAGCTAGAAGACTCAGCAAAGCTGGATTCTGATCCGATAGTGAAAAGGCAAAAGCATTTCAGTTTATACATCAAAGTCCCCAAAGCCTCAGGAGCTGGCAGGCTTGGATGCCTTTGGAAGTGGGGGTGAAGGTGGGGGTAAAGGGTTAGTTGAAAATTTGTCAACAAAGCAATTGACCTCACACCTCTTCTTCAGTGCCCTCAGCTGAGCAACTTCCTTTGCCAATTCAGACAGAAGCTGGAAGTCTAGTCAATGGATAGTAAAATAGGGGTCTCTGGAATAGAAGGCAGTGGGCACAGGTGTGCCACCCCGTACTAAACGTGGGGTGTAGAAAGTGGAAGTTTAGGTACTGGAAACTGGTATTTTCAGCTGCCTTCTCTGAACCAAATTTCAAAACAGGCAGCCAATGTTAACCCCACCAGGAAGGAAGCTATGAGTGCCTTCTCTAGGGTATGTGACCAGCCCATGAGGGAGCACCTAAAGATACTGACATGAGCATGTGTACTAGGGATCACCTCATTAGATCACAGTTTAGTGAAGTCCAAATAGACAACCTCTATCCCAGTGCATAGAGCTTCCCAAAGCTTGTGGGTACTTCTAAATTTTAGAGGGCAGTTTAACACTTATTAGACATCTGAGAAAGCTTTGTAAAAGAAAGGAAGAAGTTCAAATAATAAACCAAAGCCAAATTAGAGGAAACAGAGATCAGAGAAAAGGATATTACAGGAATACCATCAATATCCTCGGATAGGCTACAGGCGTCACATTCAAGAAATAAGAATAAGTTGTTTCAAGAAAATATCTAGACAAATAAATTGCTTGAGTACTAAAACATGACAGCCCAAATGAAAAACCTGATAGAAAGATGGGAAGAAATTAGTTACAGTGTGAGGGCATGATGTAAGAGAGACTGATGCTTGGCCTAGGGCTATGGCCAAGTTGAGGAGACTGGGCATCTCTGCTGTCCTGCAATTACTGTACAAAAACGATTTTTCAACTTGTGCTTAAAAACAAGTGTGGGGCCCTCCCTGGTGGTATAGTGGCTTAAAGCGCAGCACTGCAAGCTGGCCGCAACAGCTTTGATGATAGTTCGATCCTCACCCAGGAGGTGACCTACATGGCGCAGATCTCTCTTGTCTCACCCGCTGCTCCCCTCACCAGTGTACTTCATCAATCTGCCTGTTCTGCTCCCCACCTCTGGCCTGTACCCCAGTTCTGTATGCATAAATAAATCTTAAAAAAAAAAGTGTGACCCTGAAAGCTACCTTTTACCCAATGAATTTAGTCAATTTGTACTCTATGTTAACTTACTAGAAGTTGTCAACTGTTGTAAATGGTTATATCTAAGTAACCATTGGCTCTTAGTGATGATAGGAAGATGAATTTCAATCCCTTGCGTTAAACAGATTTGGGTTTGACTAGGAAGTGTGGCCCCAAATGTGGCGGGATTCTTACCTTAATGACCATGATGTAAAATACTCTTTGCTTTTAAGTTACATGCTTTATGAAATGTACTGAAGTAAAATCTCCCAAAAGAAAAATAACATATACCACTGAATTCCTCAAAATGCTGCAGCAAAATCACTTAATTCTTCTTCAAGATGAGTTTAACAAACAACTGAGCATCTGGTCTCAGGAACATTTATGTCTTAGTTCACAGGATCCTTGTATGGTGCTAACTTTATAGAGTAGCATACTAACTTGGTTGCTAATGAGGTCATTCCTCATTAAACTGTAAACTTAAACATACACACTTATAACTGATTCCAGAAAATTACTGTACCTATGGAGAAGTTAGAGATGAGTATATTTAAAATTAGAATACACAGCAGTGAACTGTGTTAGTCCTCTTTCCTGTGGAATAGTCTGGGCTGGTTCCAAGTGTTCTTTAATTAAATTATTTTAGTGTGAAATTAGGAATAGTCATTGACAAGAAAAAGTTTAATGAGATGAATTGTTCTAGAGAAAATAAGTGTTTGTTCCTGGGGCTACCCCAAGTACCACCTCTCTTGGTCACAGAGGCTGGGAAGAGCCCTGTCAGTTAAGGGAAGAGGTTTGTGGATGAAAATATAGTTTGGAAAGAAAGGAATGTGTTAACAGTGGTTCACCTTATCTCTTACATCCAGGTTTTGTTTTGAAATGTAGGCACTGAGCCTCCCAATTAGTGATGGGGTCACCTGTCAAGGGCAGGATACCAACTCTGATTTCTGGAAATGTACAAAGCTATTTTCTTTCCCTGGGAAGGCAGGGAAATCTAGACTAACCACAAAGAGATGGAGATAATTCCCCAATGAAGAACTCATCAATATGGCATGTGTTCTTTACAGGCTACTAAATGGCCACTTGTGAAATTTGGGTCCTTTTTCTGCTAGAAAGCAAGGGCAGGCACTCACATTATCATTGGGATAGAGGACCCGTGAGATGTTCTCGGCCAGATTTCGGTCCAGCACAGCCTGAATGTAGTCTCCAACGTTAACTGAGAGGAATGTGAGAAAAGGGATTAAATAGCCAAGCCAGCCACTGTTCCTGGAAGATCCTCGATCTTACCCAATGTTTACTGCATGCTATGTGGGGTCCCTAAAATCCCCCCAAAGGGTTTCAGCAACCTCTGTTTGTTTGTTTTTCTTAAATAATAGAATGGCTTATTTTTACATAATCGTGTGCCTTTTTCCATCTCAGTTGTAATCCCCGTGGGCTTCCCATCACCAAAGCATCCGTGTGCCATCACCATAGTCCAGTGCATTCCCCCCCACTCCCATTGTTGATCCCATTCCCCACTCCACCCCTGTAAAATGCCTCTGGTATATAGTTGTTCGTTATTATTATTATTTTCTCCCCTGGTCCTTTATACTCCTGCTATGAGTGAAACCATCTGGTATTTTCTCTTTCCTTTCTGGCTTATTTCACTAAGCATGATCCCTTCCAGCTCCATCCATGTTTCAGTGACTTTTATTTTAGAGTTCACATGGAAACCTACAGTGCTGGAATGCTCTAAAAATGTCCTCCAGCTGCAACAGACCTCTCCTGTCTCACCTACTGCTTCACTTTAACAGTGTATTTTGACAAATCTGCCTCTTCTGTTCTCCAATAAATAAAGAAATAAATGTCCTCCACTTTTACTTTACAAAATCGCTGCTTTAGTCACTGAAGACTTGAGATGATTCCAGAGTTCATTAGAAACTCAAGGCTTTTCTTTCCAGCTCAGTTTTTTTTCTGACCAGGGACCCAAAAGACGAAACGCACACACAAAGAAACCTGACCCCATGTTGTACTCACAGTCTCTGAGGTTGAAGTCATTGGGTGCCCGAGCAGACCAGAGGCGCATGGTGTTGACAGTGTTGTTCATATACCCAGGCACCGGGGTGTCATAGGGCAGAGCCAGGACCACCTGTGGGAGTCAACAAAGCAGCTGCTCGCTGTTTCCCATGTGTGAGGACACAGACTGAACAGGGTCAGACTTGCATCTGTCTCTGTTTCCACCACTAACTCAATTTGTGTGAAGCCTGCACCAAATACCGGGTCCCAGGACTGAAGGACCTATCTGGCACCATGTGAATCCTCTCTCCTCTGGGGTAGGAGGATCATCTTCCTACTGGAGGATCCTTGATCTTACCTGATGCTTGCTGCATGCCATGTGGGATCCCTAAAATAGGGTTTCAGCAAACCTCTATGTTCGGATTCCAGCTTCCATCAGCTGGAACCATCCAGAATGATGGCCCTCTGCAACGTTTCCATGTTGACTTCTTTTTGATTCCCTTGCCCTGATTCTACTGCAGATCGTTCCTGTTTCTGATCAAGTCATGTTTTAAAAACGATCAAGTATGATGTGCAAAGGGACAAATGTGAATCTATACCCATCAGAAAAGTGTGATTACTATGTGCTTTGTGGAGTTTACTCAGTTAGCTAATTTCAAATATGGCAAACATCATTGCAACAGGAAATTGATGAAGCTAGGATTTGCATATGTTTAAAATATTGTGCTAGATTTTTCAAAGTTGCATGAAAAGGACTTATTTTAGTGATCTGATAAGTCAGCTTTGATGGGTGTGAGGAGTGAGTTTTGGAACATCTACTTCACTCATTATGACTCTCATTAAAGATGAACTGTTTCAAAAATTTATGTAAGAAATGACTCACTTCTATCCCCTGCCTCATCAGAGTCAAGCTCTAAGGAAGGCGAATGATGATTTAAATGAACTGGGATGCTAGACATCCTTTATGCAACCCAATCATTCTGGACATGAGGGGAGAATATGGGTGAGAAAGAAGTGACTTGCCCAAGGTCACAGTAGTGGGCAGAATTAAAACCTAAACACAAATCTCTTTCATTTGGTCTGCAAAACTGTGAATGGAGAAAACATCCTAGCCTGTTGTCAGTCACATATATTTAGTCATGCCTTCATGACACCACGACTTGGAAGTATGGCCCTTAGGAAGTATGACCTGGAAGTATGGCTTTCCCTAGGAAACACAGGTCTCTGAAGCGTTTAAAAGCAAGTCGTGATCAACCAGGGAAAGTCATTTACAGAGCGGGATTGAGCCAGACTTCAGAAACAATCCATCTTTCTGACTCCTGAAGCAAACCTGAGGCAGCCCAGAGCGCGTGATGCCCCTCGGAGTTCACATCTCTCCAGGATGCCCCACCATGGTGGGAGCAGGACAGCCAGGTCTCTCTCACGGACCATATTGAACCTTGGGCCCCACAGTCTGGCTGCTCACTCACCCTGCTCTGCCGTCCAGAGCCCTCCTTCCCCTTCTTTCTTCATACACATGTCACACCTGCAGCCTGATTCCCCACCCCCTCCATTTCCCTTCCCTTTTGCCTTTCACAGGAATTTCCCCCAAGTGTCACTGGCACTTCTAAATTCTCTGGTGTCTCCTCCCAGAGGGCTTGAGTTGCCAGAGGAAGGAGCTGGGTTTACTAGATGGCGTCCACAGAATGCATACACTGTGTCTCACCTCTGCCCTTTGACCTCACTGGCTACCATCTAGGGTTGACTCAGGTGATGGCTTCAATTTATAAAGTTCTACACAGCTTGGCTAGTTCATCTGACATTACATTGCTACCAAATCTAGCTTCAGAGGGCACAGAAAAACATCCGCTCTCTAGTTGAATATCTGAATATATTATGAAAAAGTCTACAGGGGTAAATATAATGTAGCTCAACAGGGGACCATAGTGTGCACAGAATGCAGACAGATCAGAAGCTACTGAGGAAGTTTTGGACATATAAACATATATCAAATACTTGCTAGTTGAATACTAAATAATTGTGTGAATTCTTTGGGAATACTAATGATTAATTTATCTGCAGCTCTCCCAATTATGTTTGTAACCAACTGCAATTTAGAGGGCCTGCTACCTAACTAAAATTAAGAGAGAGTGGTAGACACACACACACACACACGCTTTCTCCTTAACTATTATACCTCAATTACGTTCTCTAGCATCTGATTCTTCACTTCATATGCTGAATAAACTCACATTTGGATAGGAAAACTTGTAAAAATGTCTTAGCAAAATTAACCCATCACTTTAATAAATCAACTGCAACGTGGATCTTGGTTTTTCAAAGATAGAATTAAGTATTTATACCTGAAGAATAATTTACAAACCAACTGAATTTGGCATTGCAATTTTGAATTTTGCTTCCAATTTTAATATAAGAATAGCATTTACTTGATCTTCACTATTTTCTTTAAATTTAAAAATTATAAAATTATATATTTTATTTTTTTTACATCATTCATTGTGTGCATTTTTTCATCTCAGTTATAATCCCCATGGGTTTCCCACTACCAATTCACCATGTGCCATCACACAAAATGGTCAGTGACACAAGGGGTTAAAGTGTAGCACTATGACGCTATCCACAGTCACTGCAGCATGAGTTCGATCCCCAGACAGGTAGGTGACCCACACGGTGCAGCAGACCTCTCCTGTCTCACCCACTGCTCCTCTCAGCAGTGTGTTTTGGTCAGTCTGCCTGTCCTATTCCTCACTCTGTCTCTGGTGAATTCTCGGACCCCCATCTCTAGTACCTCTGGCCTGTACCCTAGTTCTCATATGCATAAGTAAATAAATCTTTTTTTAAAAAATGGCCAGTAATACAGATTTTCTAGTTTGAGGCACAAATACTTCAAGCCAGACTTCCAGTGCTTGAGCAGTGCAATCCAAGATGTAGTAGGGGATGTTTATCAAAAACTATGAAGACAACAAAGCATAAATTGCCACTGGAGATGGTGAAAAGTGAATCGCTCATGATGTACAATACTCATATTAGCAGGATAAATACATTCCCTTGAAGTAAATAAACCTGAATCAACACCAGCATTATTTCTTTAGAAGTGATTTGGCATGAAGTAATAGTACATTTTGCGATAGCTTGCATCAGTTTCTTGACTTTACAATTAATCTTTTGAATAAATAAATTTTAAAATATTTATCTCTGAGGAAGTTATAGGTAAGTGTGCATAAAGTGGTGGGGTAAGGAATAACTTAATTATAATCATTCTGGGCATCAACAACTTTATAGAAAACTGGAAAGCTAAGCATGCTGGGATTACACAATTGATTAATCTCTGATAAAGCTGATTGCAAAATGACTCTGGTTATGTCACATGACCTTGGAAAAGTCACTTCCCTCTTGACCTCAGCTCTCTTATCTCCAAAGCAAATGGGCTGCATTAAGATTTACTTATAAAAATATGCTCTATTATTCAATACACAACACATAATGCCCAATGTTCTATATGCATTGTTCTCGGTGCTACACGTTCACTGTGCTGTACAATAAAGAATGCTCAGGTGAGGCCATGCTGACTACCTGGGTGTCGATCCACTTGGTCCCGGCATCAGTGTGCTCCACTCTTCCATAGAAGTGCACAGGCAGCATGAACTCGGGGCGTGCCTTCTCCCAGGGGTTTCCATGCCTGAGCCAATCATCTGCCTCTTCTACCTGAAAAAGGGATCTGGCTTAGATTAATTTTTCAGATGTGAACTTAGCCTTTCAAGTATATCAAAGTAGCAATATCTTTAACTGAATCAGTCAAGAATACTGTTTTGGCAGGAAAGTGTGATTGTTCTGTCAATCTCAATTCATTTCTGCTGTCTTACAGCCTAAATCAATAGTACTTGCCAATGTAGCTCTATTTTATATGTGTTATTGCATTTACTTATCATAGCAGCCCATCAGAAGGAATTATGACCTCCTTTTTTAAGATATGAGGAAACTGGAACTTGATCAAGGTCACACAGAGAGTAAAGGTTGTCACCAGGATTTGACCTTAGAATCTGTTTTAATATCTGTGAATCCAAGTTGAGCCAAAAAAGAGTCTTTTTCAGTTTCAGGGATAATGATAGTTGGATACAGACCCAGTGGGTCCTCTAGGATGGACTTAGGCAAAATTCTTGTGCCTCAATGCACAAAATTAGTTAAGAAGTGCTACTCATAGAAAGATCCCTAGATAACATTTATTTCATTATAGGTACAGAACACTATCACCTTTGGTCAGCTTTGTTTTCATCTTTATATAATTTTTAAGTAATAATAGATCACCAATTACAGTTCATCCTGAAAAATAATACATATGAAGAGGTAAGGAATTTATTTTATTGGCAACTTCTACATTTTCCCATTTATTTGTTAAGTTATAACAAAATATTTTTTTTTTAAAGATTTATTTATTTGTGCATACAGAACTGGGGTACAGGCCAGAGGCTCAGGGGCGGTGAGAGGCTTCACCAGAGACAGAGCGGGGAACAGAATAGGCAGATCAACGAAGTACACTGCTGAGGGGAGCAGCGGGCGGGTCAGGAGAGGTCTGCCACGCCATGTGGTCACCTCCGGGGCAGGCGGGAATAGAACTCATGCGGACGCGGCTTTAGATTCTCAGTGCTGTGCTTTAACCCGCTGCGCCACCAGGGAGGGCCACAAAATATTTTTTATAAACATTTTCATGTCATAATTTGTATTTAGGGTGTCCTGGATATCCAATGACTTTTGTTTTTCAATATAGAGGCAAAATGTCAAAGCAAGAGCAAAAATAAATGAAAACAAAAACCAAATACCCACACTGGGGGGGTGTATTTTAAAGATATTATTAGTAAAATATTAAAAATATTATGTATATATTTAAAAAAAATTGTGTTTGACAAGAAGGGATGAGTAAGGTCCCTTAGTACACAGTACTCTTTTTAATGACGTTAGAATGAATATGGTTCACGATTCCTCATCCTCCCCTCTTAAAACTCAGTTATTGTTTAAGAAGATAGTGCTGGGTCCTCCCTGGTGGCACAAGGGGTTCAAGGACAGCACTATGAAGCTATCTGCAGCCACTGCAGCACGAGTTCCATCCCCAGCCACGGAGCTGACCCACATGGTGCAGCAGACCTCTCCTGTCTCCCCGCTGTTCCCCTCAGTGTGTACTTTGTCAGTCGGCCTGTTCTGCTCCCCACTCTGTCTCTGGTGAATCCTCTCACCCCCTGCACCTCTGCCCGGTACCCCAGATCTTATAGGCATAAATAAGTCTTTTTTAAAAAGAAGATAGTGCTTAGGAATTATGCCTCATGGTCCCTGAAACTTGCATGCAGTGCCCATCCCAGGTTGATTGTGGAGAAAAACATATACCGTCCTTCAAGATGTTAGATAAAAAACTAATGTCAACAGCCAGGCAAGCAAATACACATTCATTTACTCAAGTATTGGTCATGACTTTTTATCAAGAAAGCCAGCTAGTCATGCTAATGATGAGTGAAAGGTGGATTCTTTGGGTAGAAGGTCTGGGGGCTCACAAGCTGCAGGGGCAGGAGGATGTGTCAGATGCAGGACGAAGCCTAAAGAGGGCTAGAGCAAGAGGGGAGCTAATCAGTGAGTCACAACTTGTTAAAATGCAGGTTCTCAACTTGTGTGGGGAGGCGTCTCAATTTTTGCATTTTTACTAAGTCCCAAGAAGCTATTATACATGGTATAACCTGGGACTACAGAGCTACCTACTGATACAAAACTAGAATGTGTCATTTCAGATTTTTTTTTTAATTGCTATAACATTAGTTTACCACATGTCTGTATTTAGATGAACAATTCTTTGTTTTAAACTAAACTTCTACCATTCCAGTTAGAAAGAGAGCACCAAAAAATAGAATAAAAATTGAAAATAATAAAATAAGGTCTGAATTCTATCAGTTGAGAAGCTAGTTAAGTTAAAGATACTAGCTTGTGTAATTAACTGATAAATAAGAATATCAATGGATCGTGAAGGATCAAAATACCCTGCCTTACAAAACACTGTAGACTGTGCTTAGGCAAGGTGGTTTTGAGGTTTTAAAATACTGGCTAGTGTGGACACTGCTTCCTGTAACAGGAAAGAACTAGAAAGTCTGGTTGCCTCATTTCAGCAGCCAGGACTATTGTAAAACACACCTGAATGTGTGCCATGAAAGTGGAGGACAATGAGGCAGAAACAAGTGTTTTCCTACAAATCAGGTGCAAAGTAGAGCGGCCAACGTATTTTCTACTGAGAAATGCAGCAGAATCTTGAAGCTGCACTTCCAGAAGCTTGAAATGCTCACAGAGTTGAGGGCCTGGATTCCCACCACCTGCCCTCCCACACACTCGAGGCTGCACTCATGCAGCCAGTCAGCCAATCACCCCGAGTGCCATCAAATGTTGATCTAACATTTCCCTACCAAATGGTGGCTGATTTTAATGTTTCTGGGTTAACAAGGAGAACAGAAGTCTTAACTTGCTCTTCTTTATTCTGAGTCTTTTCCTGTTATGGTTAAGGAAATCAGTTAATTCCCAGAGTTTTATAAAGCTTTGCATTAAGATACATTGAAAAACAGACATTTCATGACCACAAGTTGGCCTGAACAGCTCTGAGGAGAAAAAAGAGAACTGTCCCCTTGCAATCCCATCAAGTTCACAGAAGCTGTGGGGTGGTGATAAACTTCCTCCCTACCTTGCTTTCTCCAGCAAACCAACAAATTGATCTGTGAATCTAGATTTCCATGCAGACAGTGGTTCCTGACTACACTAACATGCTGAGTCGCATGAAAATGGGATGAGAGCAAAATGGGAGAAGAATTTTCATTTACATCCAAGAGGGCTTTTGGATCTGAACATTTCAGATGAAACAGAGCTAAGACAAAGCAAATGCAGGTCTGTGGAGTGAGCACAATGTGCCAATGTGTGGCATCTCCCTAGGGGAATTTCTCAGTGAAATCTGCATTCCAGTCAGCAGAGAAGCTGAGGAACTTTATCAGTGACAGAATTCTAAGAAATACTCCCCTTTCAACTTTGGGATGCATAGGTCATAAGAAACAGTGAGCAAACAGAGGCATCAACGATAAACTGCATTTGACAGTCCAAACAACTGAGAACTGTTTCTGGGGAATTCCAAGTGCTTAACAACGGTAACTAGGGCGATGTGAGCTGAGTAGTATGAACTGTGCAAGACCAGATGCAGTGGTTGGCCACAGGTCTGAGAACAGATGGGTGTGTACAGACACAGGCTGACTGGATGCTGAGGTACCCCTCCTGTGAGGAGTTTTCTCCTCACAACTTTGGGGTGTGACCCAAACTTTAATTGCAATCACTTCTCCTCCTCCCAAGAGCCTTTTTTTTTTTTTTTAGGGGACTCTTACTAATAATGTTTTACCTAACCCTATCAGAGTTCAAGGTAAGGCAAGAATTCTAATAAAAATATTTTCCTTGGGGGAGATGAAAATGAATACTTTCTTGTTGTAAATCTTCCTTGCAGAAAGACCTTAAAATTACAAAGCCCCTCGACCTTTAAAAATTTTTTCAGCTTGGGAGATTTTCATCAGCCTTCTTCACACCTGCCATTGAAAAGACAGTGACATATATGTGAGTGGGGACAGGACTGTGCTCTAAAGGGCAGGCTCTTTTCTAGAAAATGTTGCTTTTTTTTTTATAGAAACAATCTCTTTTTTATTGGTATAATGCATTTTATGTTTGCCCTTTAAAATCCCATCCCAGCAAACAACAGATGTGGCAAATAAAATAGTGTCTTTCTGATTCAACTTCAAATTGTAAGGAAAGAAATTAGGGCTACTGAGACTGGCTTTGGAGACCAGTCTTTGGAAACCATTTGGTCTCTCTTTTTCCATAAAAAACAAAAAACAAACAAACAACAACAACAACAAAAAACAACACTGGAAATAGAGGCTTCATTGGTATGACAAGATCAAAAGGAACAGTTTCCTGAAATTAAAGATTTTTTAAAAGTAGCAAAGTTAGTAGGTATGATTAACAATTTCCTTTCATAAAATCTGAAGTGGAAATGCATTTGAAAATTCAAGGGTTGGTAGTTTTCTTTTAATCTTTGATAGAACAGTAGGTAAAAGATACGAAATGAAATCCTTAAATATTCTGAAATATAATGAGTACCACACAGAACACTTTCAAAGACTGGATGGATACTAGGCACTAGCTGGTCAGGTTGTATCAAGATCTTGGTCACTTAAGAAATGTCTGTTAGACTATGTTTCTCTGAGATTACATGAAATCCCAGGATACTTCCCTGGGGAAGGGAACCATTTGCTTGGTTATTTACAACTTTTTATGATAGTAAAATATACTGCTTATGGAATAGGTAATGTACAGAAGAGAAATTAGAAGAGAGTGAAAATTACTGTACCTGTAATACCATCTCCCACAGAAAATTACTGTTGACGCTTTGGTGTATTTTTTCTACCACTTTTTTTTTTTTTAACTTCCTTTGGAGACCTGAGATGCTCTCTATGCTTCTATGCCTCCTTTTTCAACTACCATAAGTAATACCAATCAAACATAATATTATGACATTAATATTTTCTTATATATATCACAATTTATTAAATGTTACTCCTTTTCCTAGGCAAAATTAACATTTTTTTGTGATTGCTTATTTGTATGTCAGTAGTTTAAATACTCCCATAATAATTCTGTGAGATTTGTTATCTCCAGTTTAAAGATGAGAAAGATGAGAAAACTGGCTCAGCTAATTTAACAGAGGCACCATATCTCTAAGAGTAATAAGCTGAAATTTGATCTCAAATTAGAAATGAGGTTGCAATTTTTCATCCATATAAATATGTGCCAAACATATTTCTACATAATGCTACCTCCTCGTTTTCTTTTTTAAATTTAGAAGTAGAAGAAGATTCACAGTACAGTACTTAGCAATATTGTGAGATTTGCCTTTCAAAATGTTCCCAATATTGTCCGTCAGAGACTTTCCTTGGTGCAATTTCTCATCACATCCTTTAGTTTCATCCTTTCTTGGCCAGAGATTGTCCAAAAACTGCAAAGGAAGAGGTGGGAGCCACCTGGGCTTATTCTCCACCTTTCTTTCCCCTGGCATCAGCTCTAGCCAAAGTCTCCCCATATAACTTCCTAACACAAACTGACCCTGTAAGTATGCGGGGAGCTCAGAGAGCTCAGGCTTTTTGCAAATCTAATCTAGTATTGTTTTGTCAGCACCGTATGTGTATGAAATAAAGATAAGCAGAGAGAAAGTCTAAATCACACTCAGCATCAGAAAACTCCGCACTTGGGCTGACTGGAGATTCAGAGCTCTTGAAGGTGTGCTCCTCCATCTGACAGGCTATTATAGGAAACAAACACTGATGTAGTAGGTGCTTAGTGACAGATGTTTTCGGAGCACTCTTGGGCAGGGTGGGCTATGGAGCTGCTGGGGGATGGCACTGGACATTTACATCCAAAGGGGAAAGTCAGTCTCATTGACAGTCCTCACTGAACATCAGGGAAAATGGTAAAGCTTATGTTAAATGTGCAGAGGGTAATGGAAGAGTTTTTTTAATGATATAATTTTAAAAGATGGCTCACGTATATACCTGCCATCCATCTCGGATCTTCTGATTGAAGATTCCATATTCATATCGGATGCCATATCCATAGGCAGCAAGTCCCAAGGTTGCCATGGAATCCAAGAAGCAAGCTAAATTAATCAGACACAGGTAAAAAGCAGAGACATTAAGGTTAATTAAATAGATCTTTCTCTAAAAAACATGGTAGTAAAGATCAAATAATATGAAAGATAGGCAAATGGGTTTCTAGTAACTTGAATGTATGTAAAAATTAAGAGATTTTTGGAACCATTTTGGAAAGCGATTAGATATTTATTTTTTTGCACAGTACAATCTGACACAACATATGTGGTAGTATATTTTAATATCAAGTTTAAAGCTCATAGATAACCTATGACACATTCTTCCTGTAGAGTATACCCCTTGACTGCCATCCTAATTCTTATTCCTCTCTAGGGAAAACTGCAGAGATTTTTTTTCTATTGTTTTACACATATATGTACTCACAGAAAAGTAGCATTTTAAAAACAAAATAAATAGGATCACACTGGGTGGTTTTTAATACAAGTTACCTCCCTGCCCCTTGGAGGTTCCCTCACCTTCTTGGGGGGTTCATCTATGCATTGATCAACTTCATTCTTTTTTGGTTGCTGTGTATTATTCTGTAACATGGATGTCAACTACCTATACATCTGTTCTCTTACCGGTAGACATCAGGTTAATTCTAACATTTTGTCTTTATAAACAGTACTGCAAGTTTTCCTCCACACAGTTCCTTGTGCACATGTTTGTGTGTCTCTTTAGTGTTCAGAAAGCTGAATCATAGGGATGGATTTTCAAATTAATGAAAGGTAATATTTTTTAATGTTTTCATCTATATTTGCTGAAAAATCATTTCCTGAAGAAAACAAGGACATGTCATCCATATGCAATGTAGATACTAATTAACTAAATTATACCAATAGCATACAGGTGTGCCCTGCCTACTGGTCACTCATAAAGGAAACTGTCCAGTACACTAGACAACAACACAGTGATCAGATAACTTAAGTCACATCAAAAAAGTGTGGGAGTTAGCAGCTATGAGCAAACAGCAGTGAAATAAGGGGCCACTGTGGAAACCCTCAAGCACACAGGAAGGATCTGGTTAACTGAGGTCTGAAGCAATGTCTCTTTTGTTCAAGTTCCCTTCTCCGTTTGTTTAGAGCTGATCAAAACACAGTACAAACTCGATAACCAGGTCACACTTTGCACTTCTCTTAGAAAGCCTGTCTGGTTTTTCTAACCAGATGCAAGTATCTGAGTAGCACCAGCAGCCAGAAAACAGGACACACAATGTCACCTACCAGCAAGCCTCCCAAGACCACCATTGCCAAGTCCTGCATCTTCTTCAATTTCCTCTAATTCCTCCATGTCCAATCCAAGCTGGGAAAGAAAGGAAAGCAACACTGGATGTAGATACAGGTGCAACCATTTCAATGATTTCCTAAACTCTGGGTCAGGCATGAAACCCACCAGCTCCCTTGCTGCTACTTCTGGCCTCAGATGCAAGCTGCAGATCAAGCCGTACGAGATGGCACAGCAACAGCTTGCAGAAGAATGGACGCTCAATGTCCAGTAATGACCCTGTCCCTTCATAGCTATGGGACAGCGGACACGCTACTAAATCTCTCCATGCTTCACTCCTTCCATTTAAAAAATGAGGATTAAAAATAAATTTTAAAAATTGAGGATAACAATTTAGAGTTGTGAATTCAATGAGAACATATAAACAAAGCATTGAGAAGGAAGAATCTACATATACAGAAGGAACACCTGGGCCTATATAGCCCCCAATAAATGTCAGCTACTATTTCTTAAAATTATTTTTCTGTATTGTGGAGGTAAAATCTCAAATATAGTCCAGTCCCAAACTGATACTAACTGGGGTGAAGGATTTTGAAAATTATCTAAAGGTATGAGGCCAGACCTTCAGGGATGGACTAAAGTTCATCTTTTCATGAACAGAATATATTTACTCAGTAGGGTCAGGGGCGCTTAACCCAAAACCAGTTGGTTAGTCACTGTTTGTGAGGCCTGAGGTCAGGGAGCTGTCAGGAAAACTCAAGCCCTTGGCCTGTTGGTCTGGACCTTAAAGCCTTCCTTCTCTGGGAAGGGTAGGAGACCCTGGAAAGTCAAGAAGCTTCTGTGACCTTGGGGATGGATGGATTTGGTTGCCAGCCAATTCGATGCCTCACTTGCTCAGCTCCCTATCATTGGGAACACTGTGGACTTAGGGCAGAACCTTGCAGCCTGGGAGCTCATTCTGGACTGCTCATCTTATAATGAGGAAACTGATGGCCAGATAAATTAAATGAGCTGTCCTATGCTAACTAGGTAATAATCTACCCCATGCTTGGCTAATGATAATGACAGTCTGTTGTGAAATGTCTGCATTCTTATCTGAAAGTGATGTAATCCATGGCATTAGATACTATTTATAATGGAACTATAATTTACATACTTGAAAACATAAGCATAAGATATGCAGATGACTTGAAGTTGATGCGCTGGTCTCCATGGACCTATTTTGTTACCCTTACACCAAGAATTGTTTCATCTTACAGGTCTTGACAACTCTATTTTCTAAGACTTCAAAAATTGATCTGCTTCTGTTCACTGCTGTAGGAGCTTTCAGGACTCAAGTTTACTGGGGTCCTTGTGCAAGTCAACGGCTAATGCTAACACTCAGGATTTTTTAAATTCAAAAAATAAAAGCCTATAGTGGCTATAGATCTTAAGGAAGTAGCCCTGGTTCTTTCATCCCACCTGGCATTATGATGGGCCAAAGGATATACATATTTTGAGCAGATATCAAAAGAAGCAAAGAAAAGGGAGTGGAGGGGAGCGGCAGTGATGCTTCCACAGGACATGGAAACCTTCCCCACACGAAGGAAACTAGCCCTTAGTGACAAGCAGTTGGCCACTTTCAGGGGATAGCCCCATGCCAAAGAAAGGACCAGTATGAATGGCCTCTTGTTTAGAACGTGTCTTTGCAAACACCCATTCCTCTTTCCAACTACACTGAAAGTTAAGGATTATTTTGTTTTTGGCATGGACATACCTGAAGCTCCAGGAAGAAAGAATTAAATATATTCACGAAAACAAATTTTTTATTTAAAGTTTTAAGACATAGGTTCCTCATTTACAGAGGAACTATATTTCGCATCTCATTAAGCAATGAATGTACAATGATGGGATTTTAAAAAGCGGTATTTTTTATATTTTGCCTTGACATACAAATAAAAGCATTTTTCAAAAATTAGATAGAAGCCCAAAGTAAAGTTTGGTATTCTGACAGCAGGGACTCAAGAACTTTTATAAATCTTGTTCAAATGTTAATTTAAAAAATGTAATCTGCTGGGCAATGCTGTCAAAAATTTTGGATGGAAAAGAATATTCTCACAAGGCAAAACTATTTCCTTAACTCTGTTTTTCTTAAACCAGAGATCACCAGTAGCTTGTATTTCTAATAGTTGGCATTAGCCATGTCCATAGAAGAAAATTTTCACCATTTTATGGTTCCAATGTTCCTGAACTGACCTTGAATTTTTTTTTTTTTTTTGAGCTTGAAATTTAAAGGAAGAGAAGGAGAAACTACTGAAACTATGTACCTGGTAAATGGCCTCATCACAGGCATTCTGCAGACCGAGGTTGATCATGGTGTTCTGTAATGTTCGCCCCATGTAAAATTCCAAAGAGAGGTAATAAACCCTCTGAAACAAAGAGAGGTAATGTTAACTACAAAAGGCCAGTGTCAATTTTCAATATAAAACACAATGTCACCAACAAGAACACACAAATGACACAAATGTCATTTGAACAGGGGTTCAAATGACAGTCCTTTAGGTGAATCGAGGACTACCTGACTGCACTACTAACAACTGGCTTTGGAGAAACCATTGTGTATAACATTTTTGTCAAAGTAATTCAGTATCTTTTACCCCCAAGAGGAAACAAAGCCAATCCATTCAGGTAATTAGATTCAGTGTTTTGTGCTTTTAGCTTCCTGTTCATGAGCTTCATGAATCAAGCATATGTTTTGTATAAACAAAAGTCAAGCTGTCACAGCTTGTCATTCATTTGTGAAATATTTATAGGATGAGAGTTAGGTAGGGTGCCTGTTAGCATCTCAATTCATCTAAGAAATACAAAGATGAATTCCTGTCAGATATAGACAATGACTAGAAGGTATTTCTCCTGATTACAAGTAAAATCATGACTGTTTTAGAATTAAAATTATTCTAGAAAGCTTATGGATCATCGGTGACAAAAAAAAAAATGACCTTAGACTTTTTGACATTTGTTTTTTATGAAATGGAAAATTTCTCTATAAACTTAAAAACTGTATGACTTTGACACAGATGTCAGGTATATACTATTAGAGTTGAAATTAAAAAGTGTCAAGGTCAGATCATCTAAAACCTTTCAAATACAAGCAAAGTCTATTAACCAGAAAAATAATCAATGAGTAACTTCATCATCCCTTTTGACAATCTCTTCTTTATCTGTTTTCTTTTTCCCACCACCAACAAAACAAAACAACTAAAATCTGTAAATACACCAATATAAAGTTATCTCAAAATTTTTTTTTTAAAAATTTATTTATTTTGTGCATACAGAACTGGGGTACAGGCCAGAGGCTCAGGGGTGGTGAGAGGCTTCACCAGAGATAGAGTGGGGAGCAGAATAGGCTTACTGACACAGTCACTGCTGAGAGGAACAGGGGATGAGACCAGAGAGGTCTGCTGCACCATGTGGGTCACCTCTGGGACCAGGGATTGAACTCGCATTGAAGCAGCTGCAGCTCGCTTGCAATGCCTTGCTTTAACCTGCTGTGCCGCCAGGGAGAGTCCCTGTTACCACTTTTATTTCATAAAACAATGGAATTCTGGTGCTCACCTGGAGCATCAACATCTGCATCTCAGTGTATCATCTATCTTAGTTAACACTATTTCCAGAGCACATCATCATCACTTTTATCCAAGTTGTTGGGACCCCTACAATGCTATCACTGGGGCTCTCACTCATCAGATGTCTTTGTCAAGTTAAGAAAAGGTCTCTTTTCTGGGGTAGATGGAGGTCAAAGGGGTACCTGGTGCCATTCATCCCTATGGCTGGTGACCTTGTACTTGAGGCCAATATATCACAGGAGTTTCTAAGCCAAAAATACCCATTTGCATATTTTAAGGGCAATTTTATTCATGCTTCCTTATATGTATTTTCATTATCTCTATAATAGAGTCACATGTATTTCCTTTTACTTTTGCATAATCTATAAATAACTAACTTATAAAAATGGCATATATACAACTTTGGCAATTGTGAGGTCATACCCATTGAAGTCATAACTGCATCTGTGTTAAATGTCTTGGCCTCCCTTTTAATGATTCCAAATTAGCATGGACTTCAGATCTATTAAGACACTTTAAGATCTTCCTAAAAAAAAGTGTTGCTCAAAATAAAGTAATGGAGAGTTCTTAAATACAGTTTGTAAAGCACTGTCTGATAAATATTTATTTATTAAATATGTTTGTTAACATAAAAAGGAGTAATTGAGAGAGCACCTAATTTTGTGACAGCCTTTATAAGAACATGTATTTAGGGTTACTTTCTATATTCTCATAAATCACTTCTTGTTTATATGTGTGTGACATTCACATTACATTTGGGGTCCTATAAATCTTGAATGATATATCTTCCCTATCCTCTTAGTAATGAAACATATTCTAGTAATAAATTATTTAAGCATATCCAATATACCTTATAACATAAACACATGTATTATAATTACTACTATTTTATACTATGTATATTTTATAGAAGTAGATCTTTTCAAAGGGCTTATAAAGACCAAATAAAGAAGAAATAAGCGCTACAAGTAAGTTAAAGATAATTTTATTTTTATTCCTTGTTTTAATAGAAGCACCTGGGTACTTCCATTAATCAAAGATGAATGGAACAGAGAGCAACAAAACAAACTTTTAGGACAGGCAGGAACTGAGCTCATGGTGAGAAAGGTGTTTCAAGTGGAGGGCGCACGTGGGCAGAGCCCCCAGAAGGGAGGGAATATAGAAATAGCACATTGGTTCTGTGGGAGAGTAAGCTAAGTCCAGGAGGATAAGGGAAGAGGATGTAAGAACGTGAGAAGGACAGGTTCACCTGAACTGAGAAGGATGCTAAAAGCTTGATAAAGAACAATGGCAGGTCAATGGGAGCCAATGATATCTGAACAGAGAGCAAGACATGTTGCTTTAAGAAGCTGAATCAGGCTACAATGTATAGAATGAGGTGGGACTGCAAACTCAAATGCCTTTAGGAGCCAAGTAGTGAACAGAAATGTGTAATGGAGGTCACATGAAACAGTGAGGTGTACTGAGCCAAGAACTGGCACGTGCATGTCCTGCCCAAAGGGACTAGAATTCAACATGCTAAGGGATGTCTTGCTGGCCAAGTAAAACATGTCTGCTAGTCATGTTTAACTGCTCGTGGCCAGTTTTATGACTCTGGAGAGCCATTTAGAAGTCTACTTCAGAGACTGAGTCAGGCCCTCAGTTAAGACAAAAGTACGAAAAGAGGATAGAAGTAATTTCAAGGAGACCTATAGATTTCAACAGAATATGACAGCCTGTGGAATGGGAAAGCCAAGGGGAAGTCAATGGTGAGACTAAAGCTTGTGCCTGGGTGACTGTCAGAATGGCAATGTCACTCAGAAACAGAAGATAGGGCAGGACTAGGAAAGATAGTAATTTCAATTTGAGGAAGTAGGAAGATGTCCTGCTCAAGCTGTTAGAAATGTAGGAATGGAGATCGAAAAAGAAGCCAGACTAGAGATCCTAAAGTGGGATTCACCTGCACAGTTACTGAAGAACGGAGGTGGAGGGAGAGAAGCTGGTTTACTTTCTCTCGTTCCAGTGGTAACCAAGGCCCTGCTATGCAGATGAAGGGCAGTTACAGAGGAGATTCCAAATTAATAGGCATGGAATGAATCCTACTCACTGTGTCACTATTAGAATATCTGGCTTATAACTGCACTGTTGTAGGAAAGGAGAGCCCAGCAAAAAAACAAAAAAACAAACAAAAAACAAAACTCGTTAGAGTACCAGGACAACTAGAAAGTACCAGTTCAGCCTCGGAGAGGGAGTTTGTTCTATTGGTACTAAATACTATTAATGCATACACATCCATTGAGACGCATAATAACTATAACAGCTGAAAGTATGTGAGCTCACAATTCAATTCTACACAAGCACCCTGTATATTAACTAGAACAGAGCTGAAGGGACTTGAACTCAGAATTTAATTTTGCATGAACACCACGGATAATAACTAAAATAGAGGTGATGCTAATTGAGTTCATGATTGAGTTATACATGAGCTTTTAGTAAAAACTATAATAGAACAGACAGTACTGGAGCTTAGAATTGAAATCCACATGAACACCAAAAGTATTCTCTGGAGAATAGCTAACATCATTAAGATTATCAAGTTTTAGATAAGCAAATGTGTAATAACTATAATAGTTGATGTTAATTGCGATCATTGGGTTCTACGTGAGCATCATGAGTAACAGTTATAACAGAGCTGACTATAATTAAGTTATAAGAGAATTCTGCATGAGCACCATGTATAATAACTAAAACAGAGCTGACATTAATTAAACTCACAAGCAAGTTCTACATGAGCACCATGTGTAATGACTAACAGAGCTGATGGTTCTTGAGCTCACAATTGATTTCTACATAGCACAATTGACAATAATAAAACAGTTGAAATTAATTGAGATCTCCAAGATCTATATAGAACCATGAGTAAAAATTATGCAAGAGCTGATGTTAATTGAAATCACAGAGTTCTACATGAGCATCATGTGTAATATTACTAAAGAACTAATGGCACTGAACTCACAATTGAGTTCTACACAGTACAGCTGGTATTAAATATAACAGCTGACAGTACTCGAGCTCACAACAAAGTTCTACTTGAGCACCATGAATAACTATGAAAGAAATGATGATAATTGAAATCACTGAGTTCTGCTCGAGCATATACATTATACTACAACAGAACTGATGATACCTGAGCTCACACTCACAATTGAGCTTTACAAAGCACAGTTGGAAACAACTGTAAGAGTTGACCTGACCTGAATTAAAATCACCAAGATCAATATAAGCACAATGTGTAATAATAATAAAGAACAGATAATACTTGAGTTCACAACTGAGTTCTACATAGCACCATTGAAAATAACATAATAGAGTTGATTTGAATTGAAATCATTTTCTACATGAGCATGATGAGCTATAAGAGTTCTCAAAAACTGAGATCATTGAGTTGTACACAGCCCCAAGAGTAGTAACTATAATAGGACTGACCTAATTGCGATACGATAGAGTTCTATGTGAATCCCACCCCGGGCCTAGGGTTCACAGGGCCTCTGGCACCCTCTTCTGGCATTATATGGTCCTGCCTGGGCCTATGCCGCCTAATCTCTACTTGGTTGCTGAGGGCTACTGGTGATTTCTCTCCGTGGCCCCACTTGGGAACACTGCCTGTGACTGACAGTTGTATCTTGGCCTGCACCTTAACTGCCCTCAAGGCACAGTGGTGGTGTCATTTCATGGGCCATTGTGGGGGTCTGGGGAGATGGCTAATTAGTGTGCTTTTAATTTGTACTTCTTTATTATAAGTGATGTTGACATTTTTTCACATGTTACAGGCCCTTTGAATATCTCCTGTGAGAAATGTCTGTTGAGGGGTTTGCCCACTTTATAATGGGGCATTTGATTTTTGCTGTTGGTTCCTGTTGGTACTTAGTAAATTTTAGAGATTATTATCTATCAGATTTATGCAAATATATTGTCCCATTCTGTAGGTTGTCTTTTTGTTTTTGTGATGGTTTCTTTTGAGGTATAAAAGCTTTTGCTTAGATAGTCCTGCTTGTTTATTTTGCTTTTGTCTCCCTTGCTGCTGGGTTTATATTCCCAAATACATGTTTATAGTAAGTATCTTGTATTAGGCTGCCTATGGTTTTATTCAAGTACTTTATGTTTTCAGTTCTTATGTCCAAGCCTTTAATTTATTTTGAGTGAATTTTCATATAAAGCATTAAACTACTCACTCACCTTTTTTTTTTATAATATTTCATTTAGAAAATAAAGTGTATTCTGTTTGCCAGTGGGACATATATCTTTTTTTTTTTTTTACAAATTGACATATTTTTACTTTAATATAATTATTATCAATTTCATTTAAATAATTAACAACAACTGACCCCTTCCTGGTGGTAAGAGGGTTGGAGCGCTGTACTTTGAAGGTAAGTTAAGCCAATGTGGCTTCAGTGCGAGTTCGATCCCCACCCCGGATGTGATCCACATGGCACAGCAGACTTCTCCTGACCTGCCCGCTGCTCCCCTCAGCAGTGTACTTCATCAATATGCCTGTTCTGCTCCCCACTTTGTCTCTGGTGAATCCTCTTACTGCCCCTGCACCTCTGGCCTGCACCCCAGTTCTGTATGCATAAATAAATAAAATCTTTAAAGAAATAATTAACAACTAGTTTGATTATTCTACAAGGTAGAATATACTTTTCTTCAAACTTCAGTGTTTCAACTTTGTGTATAATTTTAAATTCTTTTTAATTTGGTTTTTCAGGTTAATCACCAATGTTTAATGTTCCCTTTTTACTTTCTGGAACACTTCTGTTTTTTTAAGGAGAGCTTTTGGAGAAAAGTAATTTTTAGTTTTCCGAAAACCAATTATCTTGTTATTATAATATTATGGTAACGATTTCAAGTATTTTAATATTACCTAAGTCAAGAAAAATATACAATATTAGCATTTTCCAAGGTGAAGTTAATAATATCCATATTATGTTTTATTTCCATCTGTGTTCTCACCTCACTTTTTAAAAAACAGCAAATACTTATATACAGGCTAACCTCTAAATGTACTTAATACAAGATATTTTATTTTTTAAAGATTTATTTATTTATGCCTATAAAAACAGGGGTACAGAGGTGTGGGGAGGATGTGGAGGAGGTGATAAGATTTCACCTGAAACAGAATAAGGAATAGAACAGTTGGACTGACTGAAACACACTGCTGAGGGGGCGAAGAGGGTGGGTCAGGAGAGGACTGCCATGCCATGTGGGTCAGCTTCCCGGCCAGGAATAGAACTGGTGCTGCTATGGCTGTAGTTAGCTTCACCATGCTGTGCTTAACCTGCTGCGCCATCAGGGAAGGCCCAATACAAGAAATTTTAAACTAAAATGTCGGAATCTTATTAAAATGCTTTTTTAGTTAATGTATTTTTTTTCTTAAGAATACTTCTGGCCCTCCCTGGTGGCGCAGGGGATTAAAGCACAGCACTGAGAATCTAAAGCCGCTTCCGCATGAGTTCGATTCCCGCCTGCCCCAGAGGTGACCACATGGCGCGGCAGACCTCTCCTGACCCGCCCGCTGCTCCCCTCAGCAGTGTACTTCGTCGACCTACCTGTTCTGTTCCCCATTCTGTCTCTGGTGAAGCCTCTCACCGTCCCTGAGCCTCTGGCCTTTCCCCAGTTCTGTATGCACAAATAAATAAATCTTAAAAAAAAAAAAAAGAATACTTCTAACCCTAACTTGAAAAGGAATGTAATGCTCTTCTATATGAAGAACTAAGAGCAGTAGCAAGCTATTTAAACACTCCTTAGAGGTATCAACCATAATTGCTACTACATTTTCCATCCTCATCATTCTTCATCAAATTTTTATTACAACCAATTCATCAACTTTATGAGTTAATTTTCTAGAAAAATATCTATTCAATCAGTATTACAGAGCTACACGAAGTAAATGAAAATAAACTATTAAAGATATAAAAGTACTACTGATGAATTGGGGTTTTGGGAGGAGACCTGGAGTCTGAGGACCCCAGGTGGGCTCTCTGTTGCTTTTTATTTTGCAGGAGTGAACGAAAGTTAGAGAAAAACAAGAGCGGGGTCTCGGGTCTCAGGTCTCACTGCGTAGACAATGGGGTGGGGAGAAGTAGGTGCTTATATGGTACAGGGAGCAAAGCGAGGGGTGTTGATTCCTGAATGTCTTTTACTGAGTGGTTGGGCTCTGGGGAAGGATGTCCTCTATTGTGGGGTTCTCCTAGGTTACCTAGGTCCACTCAGTTCGTGGGCTTCTCTGAGTCTACCCAGGCACTCTGAATTTGCCCATATCACTTAGCCTATCTTCCAGAAATTAGCCTTGATCTGTTGTTTTAACTTTGTGTAATTGTGCTGGTGTTCTGAACTCTTCAATCAGACCATACTGTATACAAATACTTTACAAGGGTTGATGGAGGGGAGATGGGATGAGGTTCTAAAATATGGCTCATTACCACCACTCCAACTTAAAAACTTAAATAATTTTTAACCTAGATACAGCATGTACCTTGTAGCAGTACAGCATGTACCTTGTAAGGTACAGCATGCACCGTGTAGTGACCTCTCTATGCAAATAATAAAAAAAAAGATACAGTAAACTTAATGTATGTAGAAGTGTTTTCAAAGGATAGATTCCAGCCTTGCTACTTTCAGGTGCAAGACTAAGAGCCTGCGGTGAGGTAGTGTTTTCTCTGAAAGCTGTGTTATGGCTGTGATTCCTTACTGTGCGAATATACTTTCTTTTTGCACAGGGAGTCTGGGGTCATGGACTGTTATTTTCTTCTTCATGCTTTTTTTACATAAAAAAAAAACTCCTAATAAATACTTACATGTATTTCCCACAACCTCCAGGACTTATCTTTCACGCTTGCCAGTAATGCTCCAACCTCTTTCTTCCAGTCTCCTCTCCCAATGAAGATTGACACCCACCTCACTCTGGCAGCCAGAGTTGTTTCCTCACCCTCCCTTTTTGCAACACAAACCCTCCCCTGCCATGGACTCCTCCAGTCTCCCCACCCACCCCTTAGACTGTCCAGGTAGAGGGAATTTGCTTAGAGCACCCTAAGGAACTCTCCATTCCGGCCTTCTTGCAGTGGGTACGGTGGTCAGGGAACAGCTTTACTGAGCAGCTCAAGGGCAGGTCGTGGAGGCCAGACCATATCCTGGCCCACGCCTCCACCAGGCAGGAGTTGAGTGAGGCCAGTAGTGCCTTGTCTCCGGAACTGACTGGGGGAGGGGGGGAGGAGGACGGGCGCACAGTGCCCTGTTCCTGGGGTGGACCTTAGCCCTCCCTCTCCACCGCACTCCTCTGTGAAGCTTCCATGTCCTTGCCAGGTCTGCCATCTAGTCTTTCCAGTGTGGGATCTTCAACTCCATTTAGCCACTGTGTCTCCTCTGCTCTCCTTCTAACTCCCTTGGCTCTAGCTGCATCTGAGAACTCCGTATTTCCCCTCCTCTGATAAAGACTAAGTTTTGCCCAAGGTCTTTTGTCCATTTTGCTCAGGACCTGCTGTGTGGAGGCCGCTGTGTGGGACCAACACTGTGCCTTGGACACACAGGTGGCGACGATACCTCTGTGCTAAACGCTCTGGAGAAGTTTGTGAAATGAGTGGAAAAGCACGGGAGACCTGGGCACTTGCTCACCAGAAGGTCCTCAGGGGCCTACAACTTGGGGGGTGGGGACGGTGGTTGTGCAGCTGAAGTGACCCCAAGTTGTTGGAAGAATGTCCCCTCACCACCTAGATACCATCTCCCCGGACTTTGGCGGGCGCTGACCCCAGGAGGGCAAGAGTGGTCACGCCCTTCACCCCCACGCCGGGTCGCAGTCCTCACTCCAGACGCCAGGCTGCTAGCCGCGCGCGCCCGGGAGGAGTCCCCCGCTCCCCCCCCCCAAGAGCCCCCCCCCCCACGTCGCCAACCTCTCACTCGGGCGGTACCTTGGGGCACTTCTCGTAGTAGTACTGCTGCGTGCGGATCCAGCGCCCCACCAGGTGGTCGCGCACCGTGTGCGCCAGAGCGAAGTAGTAGTCGCGGGGGGTGGCCACATTGCGGTCCTTGACCAGCGTGAAGTGCAGGTGCCGGTTGAAGCCCTTCTTTAGCTCGGCCACATTCTCCACGCCTACGATGCCGCGGATGCTGATCTGCCGCCGCTTCTCCTGGTCGGTCAGGGGCTTGGCCATGGCGCGGGCGGTGCGGAGCAGCTAGCGGGACAGCGGGACAGCGGGACAGCGGGGCGAGCGGACGAGCGGGACCTGCGGCCCCAGGCGCCCGGCGGCAGGTCTGGGCGGAGCGCTCGCCGCGGCTTTTGAGTCCGAAGAAAGTTTGGGGTCCGCCCCTCGGCACGGCGCCGCCCCCTGGCCGACCGGGGGCCTGGGGAGAAGAAGGGGGCTTGGCCGCACTTTGCTGGGTGGGGCGGCGGGGGCAGGGGGGTGGGCGCCGCGGCCGGGAGTGCGCGCTGGACTCCTGCGAGCGGCCAGGTGGGGCTGTCGCCCGGGTCCCCGCTGAGCCCTCTAGGCGGTGGGAGGCGGGGACCTTCCGCAGGTCACGTACACACTCGGAGGCTCCCTTCCGGGTCTGCGGAATCTGGGAGAGCAGCACCCGTCTTTCCACCCGAAGCTAGATTGTTGACTGAAGGCGGATGTCTGCGTGCAAGCCCGGAGCTGGCCAACTTCTTCTACAGGCGTTTGTTTACTAACTGCGCCGGGTGCTGTTACTGTTTCTCACTCGGAGAGGGTTTTACCCTATTGCCAGAAGGGATCTGGAAGGGGTAGAACACTGCTTCAGTTGTCCCACCCTCCTCGTCAATCCTTGCCTCATCTTGGATTCCAGACCTCAGGAAAGAATTCTGGGGACCTTCCTTTGCTTTCACATTTTGAAGATTCAGGGATTCCACTCCGAAGACCTATGCTCCTCCTCTCCAAAGCAAGCTAGGGCTCATCGCTTTTGGGTAGGGACAGGAAGTATCAGGAAGGCCTGGGCTGGCCCTGGGCGGACTCTGGCGGCTGGGGTTTCAGCCTCTTGTTTGATTTACTTTTTAACGGGGTGGAGGGGGGTGGGGGTGGGAGGGGAGTGGGCAGAAAGAAAAAGGGGATGTGTGTGGAAAAGGAAGGGGTGACTCAGCCAGTCGCCCTGTTTAACATAAAACAAGACAGTCTTTGTTAATGGGCAGTATACAGGATGATCTTTGCACCCTTCACCTCCAGCTTTGGCGGTAGTTATTTGTATGTGTGTGTGTTTTCAAATCTTGGCAGAGTCAAACAGATGCTATTTTAGGAAGCAGAGGCTTTTTCTTCTTCCATCAGAAGTGGGATTAACTTATTATTTTAGTGGTATTAACTCAGTTCATTGCCAGAACTGAGTTAAAAACAAACAAAAAATTTCTTAGTACAACTGATAATAGACTTTATTTTGAATGATAAACCAAAGTTCATTATTTTGATTTGCTGCATTGGAAGTTGGGGGATGGCTTGACTCAGGTTAAGTGGGTCCCAAACTATAACATGAAAGTTCAGATCATACAGATTTGGCAATCTATCGGACTTCTTGTTCTTCCAGCATTAGGGGTTTAAATATCTGTGATAGGATGACCTGCAGAGGAAAGTTCATAAGAACTATGAGGATGAGCATCTGGTCATTTGGACAAAGCCAGAAATATTCTGAATTAAGAGTGAACCTCTTCAAAATGATTACTCTTGAAAATAACCACACTTGTGAGTAAAAATTTGAGGAGAGGTTGGAGGGGAAGTTACCTTGACAAATTAGGTAATAAAAAATGTGTTTTAAAAATCAGTTTTGAATGCTCCTAAGATGGTCATAGCGGTATGCCAGGTTTGGGCCACTCACATGTTGGTGTGAAATAGTTCCACCAGCTTTTACAGCTGAATGGGGGGAAGGATGAAGCGGTGGGATGAAGGGAAGGTAGTTCTGAGGAGAGCTAATTCCAGGGAGACCTCTGAGCAGCTGAAGTTGAAGTGAATTTCCTTAATGAAAAACAAAGTAGGTTGGGCAGTAAATGAGTTGGCCAAGTCAGTGTAGTGTAAGTGTAACTGAAGTTTGGGAAATGCGAGCTTATGGTCTCCCAGTTCTCTTTGAAATCTACCATCTGCTCACTCTGTACTGTTCTAAGACACTGAGGTCTAGGGCTGTTAAGTTATTTCACCAAGAAGATTACTATCTTTAAAAACCTTTCTGGGCCCTCCCTGGTGGCGCAGCGGGTTAAAGCACTGCACTAAGAAGCTTAAGCCACTTCCGCATGAGTTCGATTCCCACCTGCCCTGGAGATGACCACATGGCATGGCAGACCTCTCCTGGCCAGCCCGCTGCTCCCCTCAGCAGTGTACTTCGTCAGTCTGCCTGTTCTGCTCCCCAATCTGTCTCTGGTGAAGCTTATCACCGCCCCTGCACTTTTGGTCTAGTTCTGTATGCACAAATAAATAAATCTTAAAAAAAAAACAAAAAACCCTTTCTATCAACCTCTCTCAATTGGAAATACCAAAAACTGCCCTTCCCTGGAAAAGCACCAGATGTAAATTGTTCACATCTGTTCACACCAGCCTTGCCAGCCCTGACCTGTGTTACTCCTGTTTCTCAACGATTGCTTCCCTGTGGCTGCTGTGATGAAACAGCACTTGTGAATGATTGAACAAACTGTCCAGACCTCACTGGACAAACATAAGTTGCCCACTGTCAGAAAGAATCTTGGAGAAATGTTAGTCTGGATCTTCAGTAAAGCAGATGGTAAGACAGGATTAAATGTGCAAGGATTTTATTAGCACAAATGTCTTTGAGAGAGAAAATGAGGAAGCCAAGTTAGTCTGAGAGTGTGTCAGACTGTGATGCAAGTCTGACCTCTGTGAAGGAGAAAGAGAGGGTGGAGGGAGGGCTCACCACAAAGTGCCCTGCAGTCCCAGGAAGTTCCAGCAGGGCCACTGGGCCAAGTCAGCAGGCCGGAGAGCCATGAACAGGGCAAGGTTGTCTGTGCTTCTTGGCCAGTCTGGCTCCCTGCAGTGGGAGGTCTGTGAGGCCCTTTCTGGCAACTTTCACCTAGGTAAACATAGGTTAAAGCCACTAAGTTTTAATGTATGGCTAGTTAGGTGGGCATGCTACTTGCAGATTTATCAAAACTGCAACCAGCATTTGCAAGGGCCTGGCTTGGCTCTTCATTGTGCATCCGCCATTTCTTTTGTCACATGTGCTGTGAAGCAAGCAAGTTCTCCTTTTTTTTTTGCCATTTAACAAGTAAAGAAAGTGAAGCTTCGAGAATTAAATTGCTTGTTCAAGGTCACTTAGTCAGTGACTGAATAGGTTTTCAAATCTTTGCATACTTTTCCTTCTTTAAAAGAGGGTTTGGGATCTGTTAACTAACCCTGAATTCTGACTGCATCTCAGCTGACTTACTTACCCTAATCATTTGGGTTTTTCCCTACTATTCTATGGTCTTTTGACCTATATCTAATTAGTTCTGAAACCCAGGGAAATGCCAGACTCCAGAGAGGCCCTGCAACAGGTCATTTGCTTCTTGGAAATGGGCAGTGTAGACAATCAGCTGGGCTTTATACCCATGAGTGAATTTAAGAACATTTTCACAGAATATTTAATATATGAATCTGTCATCCTAACCCACTACCTAGACTCTGTTGTTTTAAATATTTAGTACAATGACAGAGAACCTGGATTTATTAAACTATTGAATGCCCTTAGAATCTGCTGATAATATGGGTCAGAGAATTACCATCTCTATAATTGGCTTGACTACTATTTTTCACTTGTTACCTGAGTATATTTGACTTGTCTTGAAGCACAAGGGTGTTTCTGGCACTTTTGGGTCCAGTCATATTGGATTTGCTCACTAATATAGTAGTCTGGCTTGTTAGGTGTGGGCCAGTGGGAATTCCTGAAAAGCTGGAAATACTTAACAACTCATTTTCTTCCTGTCTTCAAATCACTGACAATCTTAACACGCCTATTGTGGAATATGCTGAGCCTGCAGAATCACATAGTGCTTCAATTCTGACTTCTGCAAAGTAAGGAAATATTCTCTGTCTCATTCACTCCATCAGAAGGCAAAGATTACTGAGTTGGGAAGTGCTAGGAAATGTTAAATGCACTATTAGTATTAATGATTGGGATTATATTTAAAAAATATTATCCAATTTAGTTTTCTCATGGTTGTTACTTCCTCCTGTCTCCCTTGAATAGTCATTCAAGCTTTTATGCTTACAAGCTCCAAAGAAGGATATGAACCTCACCAAGTGAGGACATAGGACTTCTAGCTTAGAATAGCATATGGAGATGCATAAGAACAGAGGTCTCAAGAGGGAAGTAGTTAAGCACAGGAAAAAATATATATATGTTCTGTTTTTTTTTTTTCCCCTTAAGAAATAGTAGCAGAGGCCAGTAAACTGCATTCTGGTGAGGCAGAGCAATGAGAAAAAAGTCTATTGTGCATATTTTTGGTTTTTGAGTAAAAGTTTATTTAGACTTAGCTTATATTCATAAATGCTTCTTCCTAAGTTACTGAAAATTACACTTAAGTCATATATTTATATATGATGAGAGTAATATGTAAGTAATTATGGTTACTTTTAGATTATGAAGGACATACATGCTGTATCTTTTGAAAATTTTCACTTGTGATGGAAAATAAACTTTTTAAACTATTAGGGTAAATGAAAAGAGTTTTGAAAATATTAATACTATTATAGTAACTGTTAAACATTTAGACAACTATACCTTTGATCTCAAGTAATGGCACCACTTTTCATGGTCTGATTTTGAAATAGGATAATGGTTCTTTTCTGCAAATATAGTCAATGAAACAGTGCAGGTAAATTAGTTAGCACATTGCCTGATATTTAAAGTATTCCATAACAGTTCATTTTAAATGTTATTCTTAGTACTACTATTTTTAATTTTCCAGAAAACTTCATATGCTTAACAACTTACATAAAGAGTAAAACTGTTTTCACTCTAAGCAGGAGATGACTGGGAGATCATGAGAATAAAATGAATTTGGTGTAGGAGAAAAATATTTACAGGAAGATAAGTTCTATGTTTTAAAAATTAGGTTTCAAATACATTTTCCAAGTTCATTTCTATTTTATGTGTTTTTAAAACATACATCTATAATATATTTTCAAATAAATCTCCTATAGGCCAAAAAAGTTTGTACAATTTTTATGGCGATCACATATGTTTTAAGCATTGTTGAAGAGCGTAGTCTTCAGTAGAAAACATGTGAAAGAGGAAGTATTCTGCTGTGGTAACTGGGAATTTGCTACTCTAACATTCTTCAAATTCTTCACCATCTATGTGTTTTAGAATCTTTATCTACTTATAGGGAATTTTGACATATTCTCATGGGGATGTGAAGATAAAATTATAGATATATGCGTATGTATATATGTGCCTATATGTGTATATGTGTATCATGCATGTCCACACGTGCGTCTGTAGAGTACAGGTGCATCATGTATGTTCACACATGTGTGTCTACAGTGTATAGGTGTTTCATGTATGTTCACACATGTGTGTCTATAGGGCCAACTGTCTAGGAGACTGGGGCAGGAGTGAGAAGATGACATTATGTGTCTGTGGGGAGGACACATTCACTCTCTTAGAACAGGAGCTCGGAGCCTGATTCCCTGAGGAGGCAGAAGAAACCCCAGGAAGCCTGAGTGTCTGTGAATAGGGAAGGTTTTTTCTCTGCTTCCTGGGAAGATCCAGGGACTAGTAAGACCACAGGGAGGAAGCGGCTACTTGGAGAGTCTCAGTATTTGGGGCTGTCCCTCCTGACCCTTGTTCTCCCCACCACTGGTGCCTTGGCTTGAATGGACCAGTCAACTGAGATCACATTTTTGTCCTTCCTGTACAAATGAGACTCCAGTTAGAAATTTAGCTGATATTAAAAAAATGAAGCTGCATGTAAGCATGCCTGTGTTATATACAGTTTGTATCGGCCTTACCCTCTGATATTATTAATACAATGAGATATATGTTTCAGAAAAGGTTTTAGCTTGTTATGAGAAGCAATTAAGAGATTAGTTCTGGGGAAATATTGTAAAGAGATAAGAACAAATCCTGATAGAGGAAAAAGAAGTGAAAAGTGCTACCTATAGGGTTTCGTCAGCTAACATGCACACTTGCTGCACGCACACTTTTTTGACCTTTTGTGTGAGAGTGATTAAGTACACACATTAGCACCTACAACAAAAAAGCTCCCTTATAAATACTGGTTTTTAGATTTTTGTTCCCTTAAGAGGTAAACCTAAGGGATTACCAACAGCAGGATTTCAAAAAAGTCAGATACTTTAACTTGTCTGACTTGCTGATCCATCCTTAAATCTCTAACTTATAAGGTGCTTAGCTAATGAGGGGGTAATATTTATTAGCTTAAAACATGTCAGGCTAAGAGATATAGCTTCCCTTTCACTAATATTTTCAAGGATGACACACTGGCATTGGGAATTGATATATTGAAAGTTGGTATCATACACAAACATAGGGCATTTCTTTTTGCATTCCTTAGTGGATTATAATTTATTAAGTGCAATTTTGTTTAATATAACCTATTTCTGTTTTTCAAATTCAGTGTATTGATTTGGGACATATTTGGGACGTATTTGTTAAGCACCCACTGTGTGTCCAGAATTGTCCTGAGAGCTTGGACATGCCAGTGGACCAAACTGATTATGAGGTAACCAGACATAAAGATTCCCCCATGTTCTGGGAACTGCCTTTCATCCTCTTCTTACTTATATACACTTCTCGCGAAAGTGTTCATTTTACAACCTAACCTAGATTTTACTACCATAATTATAGGATGTCCCTGTACGGAATGATCTGTAAGTACTGGCCAATTTAGAAAGTTAGCAAAGCTTTGGATTAGCATCCAATGAATGCAAGGTACTGTGTTCACACTTAATGTGACAAAAAACACAGGCCATGATCCCCATCTAACCTTGAACTTCTATATTAGGTAAGACACCACAGTGACATGAAAATATAAGACAGAAAATGGTCAGAATAAAACAACTAGCCCAGACCTTAAGTACCATTTAAGTCCACAGGGTTGAAAGAGCATCTTGCATTTGTCTTGAAGCCAAATGACAACAGTGAAGTTATGTTTCCTCCTCCACCCTCTTGAATGACAGTATGTGGGTCATTGAATCATAGTACATTTCCAGTTTAAGATGAAAACATCAGGTTTCATTGCACTCATGATTTTCATGAATCATCTTTTTTATTTTTGAGGAAAAGATTCAGTGTGAGAACTGCAGAGACAGAGAGATACCAGCAGGTGGAGGGATTTGCTATTTGAACTCCACATCTCAGGGTATTGAGGGTCTCTGCAAAGGGCTTTTAATTACTGTTTTATTTTTCTTCCATTGTTCCAGCTATTTATGACTCCAAACACCATTAAAAATCAATCATCTATATTCAGAAGAAATAAAGTCAGAATTAATCATTTTCATTACATTAGCCAGCACATAAATAGATTGCACTTTCCCCTTTTAAAATCTTAGATGTGAATACATACATTGGATCTAAAGAAGTAATTTATGGATACAGAATATTGGGAAATATTTTAAAAAATCTTACACTGGAGTTAGAACACACAACATCAGATGAATTAGTGGCTTGGACTGCACCGCCAACTGTATAAGCTTATAGGGTTAGAGTTGCAGAGTAGAGGGATCTCCACTGTCACAGGGTTTTAAGCCTGTCTGGCCATGTATGTGAGAACCAGTGAGACAGGGCTGAGTAAAATCAGTGTGCCCCGGGGGATGGAGTCATCTAGGAAAGAAGGAAGGCCATGCCCACGACAGGTGTCTGTGGGCATGTTAGCAAGCCAGTGACTGGTGAAGGCTGAGGAACTTCCTGGGTGAGAGATGACCTGAGGACACAGGGAATCTGGTTCTTTTTCTTTTTTTTTAAGATTTATGTATTTATTCATACAGAACTGGGGTACAGGCCAGAGTCGCAGGGGCATTGAGAGGATTCACCAGAAACAGAGTTGGGGGCAGAACAGGCAGATCAACGAAGTACACTGCTGAGGGGAGCAGTGGGCGGGTCAGGAGAGGTCTGCCACTCCATGTGGTCACCTCCGGGGCAGGTGGGGATCGAACTCATGCGGAAGTGGCTTAAGCTTCTTAGTGCTGCGCTTTAACCCACTGCGCCACCAGGGAGGGCCGGAATCTGGTTCTTTTAACTAGAACCAGGAATAAACTGTAGTTGTGATAGAGTAGCAAGTCCGATTGGGATATTGTAGCACTTCCCAGTCCCTCTCTTAGTCCAGTTCTAACATAGGATATAGAGGGCTGTCAGTGAAAACAAAGGATTTTTTTTTTTTTTTACTAAATATGAAAAACACTCAGATTTCAGCAATACTGTTTTACTTCCAACATGAACAGGTAAGTCATCTTACCTGCATCTCATTCCTGTAGGGCTTGGAGGAGAGTCTGGAGGAACTGCTGGGCTCAGAGGGCAGAGGCTGAGTTACCAGTGGATTGGGAGCATGTGGAGACACCTTCTGGAGACTCCCAAAAATACAGGACTTGGCTTGCAGGGATTGGGAGTTTGGCTTTGCATATATACCATTAGCCAGGTTATTCGAGTTACAAACATACTAGAAGAATCTTAAATTTGTTCTTTTAAAATATAAGCTCTTTGTAAAACTCCCTTTTAGGATAATATATTTATAGCAGTAAAATATACCTACAGATATCTTAAGTTTGTATTACAGTGAATTTTAACAAATGACCAACTCATACAACTCATGTAAACCTCACCCAGACTGTAGAATGATATGAACAGCCAGAAGCCACTTTATTGCTCCTTCTGGTCACTTTCCCACTCTAAGATTAATTTCTACCCTGATTACAATATTGCAATTACTTTTGGCTACCTTGAACATTGTATAATGGGAATTATACAGTGCATTTCCACTGTGTCTAACTTCTTTTACTCAGCAGTATGAAGGCTTCATTTATGTTCTTGCCAAACTTCATTTATTTTTTCTGTTATATAGTATTCCACTATATGAATGTAACACAATTTTATTTCTCCATTTACTGTTGATGGAAGTTTGATTTGTAGCTGGTTTTCAGTTATTATGAATGAAGCAGTCAAATAGATATTGATGAATTTTTTTATAGCATATATGCCCTCATTTCTGTTGGGAGTATATCTACTATATCTGAGATATACACACACACACACATAGCTACTATCTGATATATGTATATATGTACATATATACCTATTATATATACACACATACAGTATATATACACATATGCACATATATACTATATAAATCTGATATATATGTATGTGTACATATATAGCTACTATATTATATATATGCATATATATGTGTATATGTATATATATATATGCACACACACACCTTAATGACTTTTTTCTTCTGCATGTGGAAAATGTAGTTACCTATAGATGTACAATTCTCTTAAAGTAAAGGGACTAAGGCAATGAAGAAAGTAACTTTTATTGGGAGGCTAGAGCAAAATAGTTATTACTTAGGGTAGTTAGGTACTTGATCATTTTTTATTTAACAATGTTGAATCCTAATTAGTTATCATAAATTATAAAAAGTAGTAACTATATAACAAAACCTTTCTCATGCCAAATTAAAAAATATATGCTAGTTTTCTACTGCTGCTCTAGAGTATTTTTAGTATAACTTCTCCTGCAAGGCTAATTTTT
>NW_004567114.1:37973780-37994797 GCF_000260355.1 Condylura cristata | reverse complement strand
GGAATCGAACTCATGCGGAAGTGGCTTTAGCTTCTCAGTGCAGTGCTTTAACCCGCTGCGCCACCAGGGAGGGCCGCAAGGCTAATTTTTAACATTAACTCAGGTAAGCTTAGGGATGCAATTATAATATTTAAGGAATTATTCTGTCCATCAAAACAGACGGTTCAAAGTTGACCACAGCACTCACAGGCAGCATTTATGATAGGAAGCTGGCAAACATCAGTGGGCCGTCTAATTTTTTATTTTCAATCAGTTGACAGTATGCTCTAAGCATTGACCATTGTGTTGCATGAATTTAAACTCTCAAAACTGAATGGAGTAGATCTAAGTCTCAGGAGGCAAATGTTTTGTGATGTGACCCTTATGTCACAATATTATATATTATATGTGATTTATATTACACACATAGTATGTAATATATAATATAAAATGTATAATATATAATACATACAGCCTTTTACACTAGCATGATGATGCTCTGAGAGAGCCAAGGTCAAAGGCCAGTTACATGGAGACCAGGTCTCTGAAATGCTCTAGTTGCTGTACATAAACCTTAAGTTCAAGAAGATATTTTTTTGTTATAGTAAGAACACTTAACATGTGATCTCATCTCATGACAACTTCTGAAATGCACAACAGAGTACTGCTCACTGTGGGTGTTACTGAGCAGTGGGGTCTCTACCCGGTGAATAGATCCAGCAATAACATCAGGCATTTGAGAGGGATCAGCTTTATTTTTGAGTCCATTGGCAAGGAGGTAGCAGATAAACCTTCCTCCTTGATTAAAAATGGAAGTGAAGTTACCTAGGTTTTTAGGACTAGAGTTAAGAACAAAGGGGCTAAATTTTACTGGTGAAACTGAGTTAGGAGCAAATAAATGTGGACTTGGCTGAAGTTCATCGGCCAGTCACAGGGTTCTTCATACATGAAGTCTGAAGAGAACTTCCTTCAGATAAACGGCATTTTGCTTTCCTGATAGCGTTCCCCTGCCTCTCGGCAGCCCTCACCCCCTCTGTGTTCTCAAGCTTCAGTGGCCTTGATGCTCAGTTCAAGGCTGTTTTCATCTACTTGCTCAAGCTGTGTCAGATGATGCCCAGACTCTCTTATCTATACATAAAAGCCTCAAAGAACAAAGTTAGATAAGTTTTTTTTTTTTCTCTTTTGTGCTCACAGGGTCAGATAACACATTAACCATTTAGACTCATAGATGAAGTGTTGTGCAGCAGACCTCTTAATCCTCTTGTTTAACTGACACTTTATACCTATTGCTAAACAACTTCCTTTTGCTCCCCCTCCCAGTCCCAGACACCCATCATTTACTCTTGGTTTCTTGTGTTTTAGCACAAACAGCTTTCTTGCAGCATTATTCGCAATTGCCACACTATGAAAACAATTGAAATGTCCATTGACAGATGAATGCTTAAAGAAAATATGGTTTATACATACCGTGGATTATTATTCAACCTTATAAAGAAGTAAACTCTGTAATGAGACCACATAGATGAACCTTGGGGATATTAAGTCAAACAAACCAGTCACAGAAAGGCAAGTACTGCATGATTCCACTTATATAAAGTACTTAAATAGTCAAACACAAGGACATAATCCAGTTTGATCTATTACAGGAAATGAGAAGATTTAATTCCCTTTTCTTCTCAGAGGAAAATTTATTTCGGATCCTGTTACAATGTGATCTTCTCCATAAAAAGAGGAAATTCCTTGTTCCCTGTCCCACCTAATGAAGGATGGAGCTGAGCAGGGAGGAAATGAAGACCTGGAAGAGGGGACACAGAGAAGGGTATTTGGAGGAGACACACACGGCAGCCATGTGAAGGTGGTTGAGCTAGTGTCTGGCTTTGGACTTGCACCCAGTACTGGGTGACTTGGAAGGAGACACTTGGAAGAGACAGTGAGTGAGAGACCTGTGGGGAGGCTAACAACAACCTTTAACTTGATTTGTACTTTGGTCTTGTTCTTCTCATCCCAGATTTGCCTGGCTCCTTCTTCCCGTTTGCTAGGGTTCCTGCCAGAAAGAGCCTAAGACTTGTGGCTAGTTTTCAGGCCTCAGGGGCCCTGCTCTGGGTCAACCCTATTTTTCTGGGCATTTACCTCCAAGGGGATGAGTACCTTTGGGTGCTTTTTTGGAACCTGTTTTCCTTTCTTCTCTTTCTATGCACACTAATTTTATTAAAGTTCTGTTAAAGGTCTTACACACTAAGAATATGTTTTGTCTTTATGTGGCAGATGGCAGAACCCATTAGAAGGTACAAGTTTGGAGGCTTCAGGGTACCCCTTAGTCTGCACTGCAGCATTCCCAAGAGATACTACCTTCTTTATGCCATACATTCCACATAATGAACAATGAGAAGTCTTGACCGATGTCAAGTGTGAAAGGTGCATGCATAAGTAATTGTGATTGATTTGTTCACATGTGCATGGATAATCTTATAGGGAACAGGGAATCTACAAAATAATATTGAAGTATGCATCATCTCTGCCCTCAACTCATATTCACAAAATTTGAAAGTATTTTAATTTTTGAGGATTACACACATAATTTTAAAATTGGACTTTCAGTTTGTTACTCTAGTCCCCAAATGGGACAAGTTAGTATGCAAGAGTTAGATGAGGAGCCTGTTGTGGGCCTCTGTAGATTAGTGCTTCTTTGTGATTTGGCAAGTAGAGCAGAATGCTTAATAGTGAAAGCCTCAGAGTTGACATGTAGGTTTCAAGCCCAGCTCTATGGCTACTAGCAATGTGAACTTGAGCAAAGTACACAAACATTATTTGCACTCATTTTCTCATTTTTAAAATGGGGGGGGTGGTGTTTAATAATAATAATGATGGTAATGCCAACCTTATTAGGTTGTATAGATTGAGTTAATAAATATGAAAGGTTTAGGACTCCTCACAATAGCCTGACACATTGTGAGCAGTCAAGGGACAATAACAATTACTACTTGCCCTTAGAAACACCGTAGTGTACTATGGTCAAGGAATGTGAATCTTTTACTGTTACTCCAGGCTAAAACCCATTGTAAATGTTGCCTCTTCATGTCCACTCAGCAAGCATACCAACAGTGTGCACTTTACCATACACTGACCATTCTCCAAATACAAGTAACACCCTCACTTTCATCAAGAAGCTTTCCAGTGAGTTAGGTTAGGCATGCTGCAGATTTCTGATGTAGCCCTCAATTACCCTACTGTGTAGGGCACAGTAGAGCTTGTCACCTACAATTCATGACAAACTGAGACTGAATAAGGTCAGTTAACTAGTCTAAGGTCATGACTAGTAAGTGTTGACCTGTACTTGGTTAGCATCATTTGGATGCTGCAAAATAAACACCAGAGAATATTGTGGGGTTGTGTGTGTCGTTGGTTTGTTTACATTTTTCTTTTGGCTGCTTTGCTGTTAATTGAACTTTAAATAAGTACAGAGTTCTTCTGGGCCATGATTGGAATATTTGGACAGATTTAACATCTGAATGTTCTTGACACATCAGTTGTTTCTAACAATTGAAAATATATGATCTGTTCTCAGAATCTTGGCATTTCTTACCACTTTCACTTGCATTATTCACTGTATGGTTATTAATTTTATGTATACCCAAGGTCCTTTTTCTTTTCTTTATTGTATTATAGTGGAATATTTAAAAGACTTTTTAAGTGACTATTGTGTGAATTTAAATTTGACAGCTAGCAATGCAAATAGTTCCACAGAGGTAACAGACTGATGAACAGATGTTCCCCTACTGCCGTATCTTATTAATTCCACAAATGTACAGGCAGTAACAACAGTCTCTAAGTGTATGCCACCCAGTCAGCCTTACCCCTGCCTTCTCAACCCTGACTGCATGTTAGAATCAACTAGGAAACTTAAAGAAAACCCCAGATTCTCAGGCTGCATCTCAGAAGGTTAACTTGTAGTCTGGTATTGTATTTTGTAAGCTCTCCAGATGATTTTGAACCATCACTTTACCAAAGGCTGGTGAGTCTCTGTTGACACATGTAAGGTATATCTTCACTGCAGAAAATATTAAACTATGAAAACAAAATCAAACAGCCACATTTGCTTTTGATAGATAAGAAAATAGGGCATTATCATCATCATCATCATCATCATTATTATTACTATTATTATTATTATTATTAACTTAGCCCCTGGAAAACTCAAACTATGAAAAATACCATATTGGGTCAGACCAAGGTTGTTGAAAAGGATTTTTCTTACTTGTCCTTTGTAATGTCTTTGAAAGTTTCTATTAGATATGTGCTCCAGTGATCTTTACATTATGCCAAAGACCTGCAAAATATTTAGGAATGACATCAGATACCTGAGACTTCTAAAGAAAAAGAAAATAATAAAAACACTCATGTGAAATGCATCTGCCTCTCTTGTCACCGCTGGGAGGCCTTCTGATCCACTGGGGTTTTCTGTCATGCTCAAGATAGGGAAAGTGGATGCTCAGATTCCCTTACAGATTTCCCAGGAAAACTATCCCCTTCTCTTGGGTGATGGGGCACTAACTTACACACATGTAGTTACTGTAGGTGACAACTGTACCACATTTTAACTCCTGGTTTGAGCTGAAGTCTTGGAATTTGATAAGGACATGGAATTTGATAGTGGCATGGAGTTTGGCTGGACCTCAGAAGTTTCTAAGATTAATTTCTTTCTATCAGGTATTTGTGTGTATGTTTTCTGCAGATATATCAGTTCTGCAAGCGATACCATATCTAAATAGTTAAAGATATTCTGCAAAGCCTATTGTATTAGCAGTGAAGACGCAAACCTCTTGGGAAGCTTCCATTAACCTTCACCTGCTCATCATCTTAAGCCTTCCCAGTAGTGACACTGAAGATTTATTTCCTCACGCCTGACAGCCACCCTGCCCAGCAGGCAATTAGGAAACTCTATTGAGCAGAGTGGTCTCTTCACAGATCACATGTGGAAATGAGTGTTACAGAAGGAACAATCAGGACTCTCATTTATCTCAGATGATTTCTCAGTATTAACTCTTTAACTACTAGGTTAAAAATACAGTCCAGAAACAGAGGACTTTCCAGTTACCCATTGTTATGATAAAGGTGAATTATCGCCTCCAAATAGGCAAAGAATGCTAAAGAGACATATGATGTTCTCTCATAAAAATCATTTATTGGCACACTGGAAATATCAAGTTTTCCTAGTACAGTAGCTGTATGCATCTATAATTGCAATTCTGTGTAAACTACATGTTACAAGTCACTGGAAATCTAATTAGCTGGATGAACCTAATATAGAAAGAGTAACTATGAGTCTACCGCGGCCCAGCCATCGAGTCTCATTGGAGAGTAAATCAAATATCAAACTAGTGTTGTCCTGCAACAGAGTTTTTCTGTAGCCAAGAAAAACCAAGACAGACATAGACAGGATAGCACCCATTCAATAAATTAGGTACACTTAACTAGAAAACACCATAATGGAGAAATAGTCTAAATAAAGTAAGCACAAAAGTAAAGTGTTAGCTATTTACATACATCACTTTTTGCCAAAACTTTAATGTATTAGCTTTCTCACTCTACATCTGCTCCTTTATTTGTTATTCTTTTTATTCCTGGTAGATTTCTTGGCTCACTGGAAAGATGTTTAAACAACTAATCAGAACCTTTATCCAGGTCCTAAAACTTCATGTTTTTTTCCTAAAACTTCATGTCAAACTAAAAAAATCTGAAGGGTAATTTACATAAGTTTCTCTCTAGATAGGACTAAGCATCACTCTTCTGTTATCAGTCATAACAACATCACAATTGCAGTTTCTTCCAAACACTATTTGAGCTACTCCAGAAAGTTAGATTGTGAGTGGCAGCAGAGTGGATGGATTTTGCATTTATAACAGGCGCAGGTAGTGTTCATGGAGACAAGCATGTTTATCCTGAGAATATGAATGCTGCAACTTCAGATCCTCCATTACTGAGTGGGGTCTTTCCCTCTGGTCAGTAATTTTTTTTTTATATCCATTTTTAAGGCTTAGGATCACTGCAGCACTAACAAACAAGAATGCCGACATCACTACTATCAAAGAAAGGCTCTGTGATGGATAGCAGCAAGGCCAATAATCAAAATAGTGTGGTTGAAAGGCATTGAGTTGGTTCATTTCTGTGAAGTGGCCAGAATGCATGGATTTTTAGCATCCTGCTAAGGAATCTGAAAGATCTTGCCAGTGAGCCTCTTCGCCTCTGTTTATTGGCTTTCTAAAGCTCATGAGCAATTTGTCTTTTTTTGTTTGTTCTCCTAGGAGCACATAAACTCCAGGAGGGTCAGACCACACCTGTGTATTTACCATTATGTCTCTGTGTCTAGAATAGTGCCTGGTCCATGGTAGGTTCTCAATGAAAGACTTGTTTAAAATAAGTGTACCAACTCGTTAGGTCCCTGGTCTGCCTGTGTCTGGAGAATTTGCGATTTGATTCAGTGACTGGGTGTTCTGGCCTGTCCTAATGAGCCTACCCTGCTGTGAACCTTTGTGTGATGGTGTAGTTGTGCTTCGCTAGATGGTGAAGCTTCCAGTGCCACCTGTACTGCATGGGAGGGCACAGGGCAAGAACAGTCTGGGAGGTAAACAGTCTGCAGGATCCAAATTCAGCTCCTTGTGCCCTCCTTTTCCCTATAATCTTGTTGTGCAGACAGCTTAAGAAAAAAGTTATCAGGAGAATTTTCTGTTGGCAGTTGCAGTTCAGTAAGTTGCCAGTACATGATCAGAAAGAAACAAAATATAACTCCTCTACGTAAAAACTTACGTTAAATAAAAACAAAATCTGGGAGTGAAATGAAGTGACTCGGTGGGCTGCCTAGGTTAGTGTTGGTTAGAACTGCCCGAGGTGGAAGGGGCTGCAGGCAAGATGCAGTGGAGAGTTGGAGGGGAAAAGGCAGAGCCGGGTGTGAAGACCGTAAGGACCAGCTTCTGGCTCCTCCTTCCCCCGCTCCTTCCAGCTCCCAGTCATCCCGGGCACCAGCACCAGCGGAGGACCTTGCTGTCGCTGTAGGTGGAGGTCAGAACAGGCAGCTGGTGTCTCCACGGACATCCTTAAGCTATTGAGGCTCTGCTGGAGTAGAAGTCAGGGACTGGGAGCCCGGTGTGAAGCGTGACCTGGAGGAAGAGACCGTGAGTACTGGGACTTCGTGAGTCCTGGCGGCACCGCAGGAAGTCCCAGTACTCCCCGCCCCCCCCCACACCCCCCAACGCACAGAAGGTATACTCCTAACTCAAAGGGGGGCTCATTCCCTCCCCTTTGACACAGATGTTGAAGAGAGTTCTAGAAGAATTCTGCCTGTGCTAAGAGCCTGGCCACCATGGTGGGCTCCCCAGTCCAGGTCACCTTGGTGATATCGCTCACTTTCACTGCCTCTTTTAGGGGTTCCAGGAGCTAGTATCACGTCTGACTGAAGACACAGGCAGTGATGTGCAGGAAGCAGACTGCCTGCCACGTTGCAGCGATCACTACCCATTCCATGGCCAGAGATGAGCAGAGGCAGTGCTGCCCTTATGACTCCTCCAGTGGTTATTTAAACTAGGGCACCCCTTTTATTTGGGGGTTGCTTAGGTGGTTGCTGATTATGAGGAAGTCCTGGTCATGGACACATGCACAATTTCACTCTTGTCTGTTCAGCACGACTAGAACCACTTGGTGGTGTTCTGCCATTTTGCCCCTTCTTGTCCCTGTGTTCACCAACAGCCCTTACTTAAAGATACTCAGAATGTCCTGGATCCCCCTAAGAGCACCAAGTATGACATTCTTTGGAAGGAAAACTGAAAATGTGGAAAACGCTGAGGTTTTTCTCAGACTCGTTTCTAGGCCATTTGTGAGTTTCTCTTTTTCTGTCAATGCAGGGGATGAACTGTAATAGGTTAGATTTCAGCCTCCCACAAAACCTAATCTAGTTGCTGGAAGAGACAAGGGCGGAAGTCAGTGGGCTGTCATCACTTTTCCTGTATGTACTAAGAAGCAACAGAGACTTTAGGGAATGGCTTCCAAATCTGTGATTCTCAATAGAGCAGTCGTTCAGAGTCTCAAGCCTCTTAGCTTAAGAATTTCATTGCTCAGTGAGGTTCACAGCTAAGAGTCAGAGGCCCAGCTCAAGAGGACATGGAAGCCTGAGGCCCTTGTCCCTTCCTCATGACTCTGACCCTCTCTCCACTGCTTCCTCCGCTGTCCTAGCACTGCTGCTTGACCCTTCCTCGCCTTGGATATTTTGCCTAGACTGATCCCCTGCTGGAAACCTCCACGCAGATTATTCCTTCACCTCTTTCAAGGCTCAGATGCCATGAATGCCCTCCCTATTTCAGACCGTCACTGCCCCTCAGCCTGGCACTCTGGGTCTCCTCAACGCTTCCTTGGTCTTTTCTCCATTGCATGAATTAGTTGCCTTCTAATGTACTATATAATTAATTTAGCAATTGCATTTGTTATTTACTATTTGTCTCCTGTAACTAGCATGTAAACGGTACGAAGCCATACTTGTAAAGTTGTGTTTTCTCTAAATATGCATATCAGTGCTTGCGTGTTAAAGACATCAACAGGTATTTGTTCAAAACATGAGAACTGTTGTTTTCTATCTACAATACATCATAATTAACTAATTCATAAGCAGGTTCTGTGTTTTCCATCCCTGGAGCCCCTAGTTAAGCAGTGTAAGAATGCAGAAATCTCTGATAATGGGGCTAATACTTCAGCCTGACACCTTCACTGCCCAGGCATTCATGGAGCTTTGCTAAGTCACTCACTTCCTTTGTTTTCATGCCAGTGCGTTCAAGCGGTTCATTTCCATTAGCGATGAAACTAGGGCTCTGACGGATAATCATCAGCAAAGCATGAAGTGAATTGCTTTCTCACTTGCTTTTTTCTAGATTGCATCCAGTATAAAGGGCTTAGGCGGGTATGGAATACTGGCCAGCGTTAACCTCTTTCCTTCCTCCTCATGGCTCAGTCTGGGCTTTCCATGGGGCTCCCTCTCTCATGAACTGATTCACCACCCACACAGCCTTTCAGCAGAGGCAGCAGAAGCTGGCGCTTCCCACCGGGGGGCCAGTGCTTACCTGCACGTTCCTGTTCAGGCTGACTGCTGGGAAGAACATGCCCTCCACGTTCTCAAATGCTATGGGCCCTTGCTGTTCATCGTTGATAAAAAATGTCAATGTTTTTCGATTTAGGTCGAGGAGGACCCCAATTGTGGCCCCCTTGCTGATCCCTCCCTCAGTTCTGTGGGGAAAAAAACAGTTAGGTTTTAGTTGGCTGTTATTCTAGACGTTCTCTTTCTTGTATGGTTAAATCATGTTTCTCAACCTGCTTAAAGCAATCCTCCCCCATCCTAGGAGCCTTTTGAAATATATATTTTTTCCTTCTAGTTACTCCCCCATCCCCGACACAAAGTTTTAACACCTCAGATATGGTATATCTGTTTTATGTGCTGTATGCATAACTGTGCTTTACCCATGAAAAGAGTATGGTTTTTTGCTTGTCTGCACCCCCAAACCAATTTTCACTCTCTTAGAGGAGGTGTTGCCGCATGTTGAGAATGGCAGGCACAACCCCGTGGGTCTGCTGTTGCTGAGAGTGAGCTCATTCAGATGGGCTTTCTACCACTAGACATCAGCAGTAGAAGAGAATAAAAGACAAAAATATATAAATAGCCCTTGGGCTTTCAGACTCTGCCTATAGCTATGTTGCACGCTTTGCACAAATAGTGTGAATTAAATATCTTTAAAACAAATGATTTAATTTGAAAGTCAAAATAAAGAAGCATTTAAATTGAGCCAAAAGAATGTGAAACTTTGGATTTGGGGGCTTCTGTTAGCCATTAGATAGAAAAACTCATCCCAGAAAGATGGCAAATTTTGGCATGTTGAGTTTCAATGAAGAAGTTGGAAGTTCTCTATATAATGGCAGCATTGAAGAAGAGGCTTCTTCCCCTGTAAATGAAACAATCATACTGTAGGGGATGGAGTGATTTCAAACATCCTGCATTCGGATGTTGTTTTACAAAGAATTGTGTCTTATGCTTCAATTGATGGTTTCACAAAACCAAAAAGGATAGATGAACAGATTTGTCTTTTTTCACCTCTTTGAAATCTAGCAATATTGAACTTCATCCTCATCTCAGCAGAGCAAAGAAATCTCAGAATGCTGTGCTTTTCCCCGGCATGCAGAACACAGACTGTACATAGCTGGTAAGAACAGGTTTTTACGTTGCATCTTGCTAATTCACAGCATCAACAATGACAGCACAAGTGACAGGCAGTTTGCATGCAAGCAGGCACGTTCAAAATTAAGAATGTGTTTTTCTGCCTAGTGTGACAGTTGTGTTATGCTTCACTCTTTCTCTCCAACAACATAAAGAGGCTGGAAGGGGAAGGTAAGCATGGCACATGTGTGGTGGCATCAGGGGCTCCCCCAGGTGTGAGCCCCTGAAGATAACTGCACATCTGCATCTGGTAGGCCTGTCACCGAGTTGAATGGTATCCTGGTCACTTCAGGGAGTAGCATTTAATACACACTTGAATAGAGATGTGTAGAAAATATCTAAGGGAACAGGAAATGGGGACCCTGGAAGCCCTGCTCGCTAGAAGAGGGACAGCGGTCATCACTTCAAAAAAGTGGAGTGAAGCTCATTATCTTCCTACTGCCCTATTCATTTTCTGTTTGAACTGTCTAAATAGAACTGTATTTCCTCCCCCCTCATACCACCATGAGAATGTATCCTGGGGAAATTGTTGAGATTAAGGTGGACCAAGGTTTGTGAAGGAACCTAGGACACTTTTGAATATACATTTCAGGAGGAAAACACAAACCAAATAAAAAAGGAAGTCTAGGGAAAATGTCCAGTCTGAATGACATTCTAATCATCTACATGGGGGTGGTAAGCATAAGGAAAACCTTTGCAGAAAGACCTAAGAAGATGATTGTGTTCTCTTTCCTCAGCAGTCTGAGAGTGCTGAAGTCAGACAATAATAAGAGCGTATTTTAAGTATAAATTAACCCCCACTGGCTTTCATAAGGTTGAGTTTAAGGAGGCTTCTATCCTGAGCGTGGCATTCATAACAATCATAATAAGAACAATGGCTTCTATTTTCATGCGTTTCCGATCTGAGGAGGCATTTCTGCACATCTCATTTCATCCTGAGAACATTCCAACAAGGCAAATATTGATGTCCTAATTTGGTCAATTTGGAGATATTGGTTTAGTAAAACTAAGTAACTTGTGTAAAAGTACTTTTCTGGTAAGTTGGATGTCTGGGGTGTTCAAACCCTCTCTATGCATAGGGATTCTTGGTTTCCAGCCATGGTGGAACACAGCAAATAAATCAATAAATAAACCAAATTAAAGCAGGCTGGACCTAGCTATTGGTCATAGAACTCCTGAGTTAATGAAGGTAGCCTGCCCAGCTTCCTGAATGTGTCTCTTTAATAGGCGTTGGAACTGGGGCTCTCATTCTTGACCGGAAGCCAACGTGAAGAAGGCTTGGTTGGGGGGGCTGCAGGGTACCTGTTGGTGTGCGAGTTGTTGTGCATGAACCAGCTCCGGTTATTGTCCACATACATTGCCCACGCTTTGTCGTCCTTCCCTAACATCACATCCTTCATGACATCCATGCGAGCCACGCCGAAGGCAGGGTCAGGGTGGTTGTCATAGCGATCCACAGTAAGCTCCCAGTAGTGGACGCCCTTGGAGAAGCCGGTCTTGCCCAGCACCACCCGGTCATCGTAGCTACTGCATGTCACGGTCAGGTTGTCATTGGAGAAGATGATGTCTGAATGCGCCGAGCCAGGGTCGAAAGCAAACCAGGCCACTGGGAACAATAGAGGTGAATGGGGTTATTGAGAGGGACCTAAGGAGTTCAACGCCGCACGCACTCCTGGGTGGGTGAGGAGCCTTGTGTCCCATTTTCATGCTGCCATGCAGGAAGGAAACGTCCAGGGCCAGAAGGGGCCATGAGTGAGCACTCCGGGGGCACGTCCTGGGAGCTGGTATTCTCTGCTCTCAGAAGCAGACGGAGGACACACGACCGATTCAGCAGGGGTTACCTGGCTTAGACTGCACTCCCAACCAGTTGATCCGGGAGTGAAGTGGCATCGATTTTGGAAGGTGCAAGTCCCTTCACCTGGTGACTGGCAGGACAGTACACCAGGGACATAAAGGGAGAGGGATGTGCTAAGAGGCCTGTGTAACCCTGAGGCGGGGAGGCTAGGATCTACAGTCCTAGATGGAGGAGGGATAAAACACACGGAGTGAAATCAGGAAATATTCCTCTGGCAGAAGTGCTAACATCTAGTCATTTTGAAATTTTCCTTAGTGCTACAGCAAGTTCAAAAGCTGTGAAGCTATCAGCAACATAGACTCGTTTTCATGAGTGATGTGACTTGGATGCAAGACAGGATGCTTCCTTCATCTAACTTAAAAACAGTTTGTGCATTTCTCCTACAACTAACATGTCAAAGATGTTGCTGGAGCAATAGGTGCTTTGGACATTAGTGCAAATGGAATGAGGTCTTGGTGTACATTCTCATACCCTGGTCCTTAATGCCTCCTACCCTCCCCACACTCCCGAGAGATGTGACTGCTGAATTATTGAACCTCTAAGTCACCTCACATGCACTTTGGTCTCCGCTATTTGCAACAGAATAAGGTTATTCCATACCTGCCAACAGCTTTTTAATGTCAACTGTTGTCATTCCAGTGAAAGGCATGGGAGAGAGAAATAGGAAGCAAAATTGACATTGATAAGAAAACATGTCTATTTGGATAGACTAAAACCAAAAAAAGGACTCAATTTAAAATGCTACACACACTACAATATTGGTAGACTTGGACTTTTACCCACACTTCCCGCTCAACAGCGCGCTTCACATTCATTGATGTATATAAGACAATGGGGTGGGGGAGCTGATCTTCGTGGTATAAAATTTAAACCTACAGGTATCTTTTCCACTTTTCTAAGTATTTGAGTAACTGTTAGAATGACAATTAGACAACATTGTTGACATAAAATAAGCTGCTGCCATTTATTTTTTGAAGGAAAACGGGCATACCAATCACATAAGTAAAGGGAACAGTTACAATAGGTATACTTGCCTAATTGCGAGTAAGGTGCAGATTGTGGCTCAAAATTGCATCCTATAAAGAGATACTACACATCAAAGCTATGAAACAACATCCAAGTTGATAAAAATTACTGTATACACTTTAAAGCACCAGCTGAGTAGAGTCACCGAGGCCTGACTCATAAAAAACTAAAGCCCTTTTTTATGTTAATTTACATTGTTGAGGAAAGATTGCTTCTCTGTTCTTTCAAAATGAAAAGTACATCTTTTTCTCCTCATTCAATACACCCTCTTCCAATTGATCATAGACTGCATAACTTAAATTTTCATCGACTTCTAACTTCAATCTTTCCCACTAAAATTCTCATGTTAACAAGGCTTACGGTTTACAAATGAGAAAAATTCATCCAATTGAAATGGAAAAATCACAGGATCTTGATAAAACTCTGCTCCACTATTCCATGCATTGCTCACTCTGCGTATGCCAGAAAGCCTTTGTTGTGACTTGGGCCCACGTTAAATGATACAAATATAACTAAATGTGTAATCTGTGTATTAATCAATACATCTGATAACTGTTAGTAATATCAGGAGTTAAGTGTAGGACAAACACAAATGACCTCATCTCCTTAGATGTTTTACTACTGTAATACTTCTCACCTAAGGAAGAGAAGTGCCAGGGGGTTGGCAGGGATGGGATGTTTGGAGATTAGAATCATCGAGGAAATTTTCAATTCTTTGGGATACCCCACCTGTCAGGACCCCACCTGTCAGGAGTTACATGGGGTGGAGGAAACTGCCTGAACATGTTCAAAGATGTGTGAACGACAGTTTCAAGTGATATCTGGAATTGATTTGGAAAATGTTTTTGATGAGCACTAAAGAACAGAGAAAGAATTGATTAATTTTTGGACTTACAAGGTCCTTATATGCTAATTTCTAAAACAACTGAAAGGTAATACATTGAGTATAAAAGAATTTTAGGAGGATTAAGATAGCACATTGCTAAAGGACTAACACTTGAGATAAACAGAAATTTGAAGGTGATGGATTGACTTTTGGTTATTTTACTCTGGGGTAATTCACATATAAATGGATCATTTCCTCCCAACTCTGTTTGGTTCCTATCACTTAATTCCTATTGATGGGTTAGAGCTCAGTGAGTTTGGAATACACGGAGTTTTAAAATGAATCTTATATGCAGCTTTGGAAATAAATCTATCGAATTTGAGTAGGGCTTTTTAAAATTTTAAATGAATCATGCCTGGTGAAAATCTTTTTCAAAACAAGTTTTCTGAACTCTCTTTATACTACTTTAAACACACCATTATACATGTAAGAGTTAATAATACAACTAGAACAATGCTGTCCAACACAGCTATCAAATACCCCAAATCCAGGTTTCATTTTATTCTTGAGACATTGTACATTACAAAGACCATAACAATATATCAGTACATTAGACACAAGAGCAAAGAGTTCATAACAAAGCATGTTTGAAAGCCAGTAGTAGTGCACAGAGAAAACAGGAAGAAACATAAAAGCACAAAGAAAAGATGTCATTTTAAAGAGAGCTTGAAGTCCCTGCATCCTTTTTGCACTGTCATGCTGTGGCCTTCTTCATTCCAGAATGTGGGATGAGCAAAAAGAATAACATAAAAAGCAAAAGAAACCTTTGGAAATGTGAAATGTGCATCATGTGTTTCCGTGATTACAATATAGTCCTAAAGAGATCAAATAGGTCTGCATCTGAGATCTTTCCAGATTCTATTTGCTAGACAGAGTTCACGGCACAGTAACACAAGTCTGGCTTCCCTGAAATCAGCTGAAAGTCCTGTCATGCCCCACTTGGCCATGGGGAACTTCAAGAAGGCCAGACTCTCTGATGACAAGACTCTTTGGGTGTCAGTCAGGTTAAGGGCTTCTAATTTGCTCCCTTTTGCTTGGATAAAAATCAGTCCTGAGCCCAACTGTCCTACAATGAGCACAGGCTTTTGCAGAAAATACTCTCACTTTCTGCTTGGTTCACCTTCCTTGTAGGATGTATTCTGCTCTTGGTGCATTTTGACTTTGACTTGATTTTTTTTTTTTTTCCAGTAAAGATCTCTTGAGTCTATGTTTAATCAGACAACTCTGGCTAGTTGCACTGATCCAGTCTCCCAGGCACAGCTGGTTTCCTGGATACAGCAGGTGTGCAAACCTCCAAAACTAAGACCCCAGCCTCCAGTCAGCCAATACTGTTGCCGTGCTGTGCCACTGCATGTGATGACAGCAGGTCATCCATGGTGCTACCAGCTTGTGCAAAAAGAACAACTTCACTCATCACTTTTCAATGCCATTACACACTGACCACAGCTCAATGGTTGGTCCTCACACCACACAAACAGGAATGCCAAGAAGCTCCATCATCCAAATGTTCCCCATACCAGAAGCAGGCCACAGACACAGAGACTGGCTCATGGCTCGCTCCAAGCACATAAATGGCAAGAACAAAACAGGTATTTCAGGGATGCCTTCAAGGCACAGAGATCAAGAGTAACGGTCAGAGGAGCTCAGCTCACCGGGTGCATTGAGAGACTGTAAAGAGGAATGCAAACTCAGCTGGTGGGGTGAGGACCGCAAATCAAAGTAGGATCTCCCGGGGAAGCTGGGTTGTAGATTAAGGGTGGAGGAGAAAGGACTCATTCTACGGAGCGGCAATCTTTCCGAAGGCACTGGAAAAGGGAGTGTCTGTTCTTCTGAGTCTGTGTCTAAATGTAAGATCAATGCAAACTAGAGATCAGAAATCTGCTGCTTCCCCATGCAGGGTCCCCCAAAATCTGCCTTATCAATGCATTTGCACAAAGTCTCGCCCAATCCCACAGGTGCCACAGGCATTTACTAAACCAAAGTGGTGTGGTGCTGGGAGGGGATTCATGTCAGGTATCAGGACCCAAGACCACAGGACACTTCAAATAGCACAGACGACTGTTTTCATTTCTGCCCAAGTTTTAGTGGTAGAGAAAACATTTTGGAAAGTTGCCTTTTAGTTAAAGGGAATATTCTTAGAGTGGAATTTGGAAAGTTTACCCATCGATGACCAAGAGGACAGTAATGCTTTATCTGCTTTCTCCCTTTTGGCAATCTCCGAAGTTACTACCTGCGTAACAATGGTCCTTGAAAGGTTTCTGTTTAGTAGATGATGATTTTTACAACTTTTTTTGATGTTCCATATTCTCCTTTTTCTTATTTTACTTTATTTTATTTATTTATTTATTTATTTATTTTACCATTTCTAAGTGGAAGAGATGATTTTCTATACTAGCACACTCTTGGAATGAGAGGAAAAACAGGGCTCTCCAGCAGTCAGGACAAGGGCCTCGTCTTTGTGTCTGAATCAAGATCAGTGCTAGAGATGCCATGTGAACACTTGGGTTTTTCTAATAATAGAGAAACTGTAGGCAGGGGTGATATGCATTGGTGGCAAAAAGGTCTTAATTTTCACATTGTCAGGTATAATGGCAGACGATAATAGTAGACTGCTATTATGCCACAGTCTACTATAGTCTGCTATTATACATCAAGAAGGACTTGCAATTATTCTTAATCTGGTTTTAGAAGGACTCGTGAGTAGTTTTTTGAAAATTACTTCTAAATTCACTCCTTTCTCTTTAGGTCAACAATTGTTGGTTCTATGCCATAAGGTGATCCAGGCAGATCACCTTAGTTATTTTATTTTTTTACCAGTTGGGGCCTTATTAGAACTCAGTTTGATAGTAATTATTTAGCAAATACAGATGACAAGATATAGTTATAGTCTATATCTCAAACCACCAAGGAACTTCCTTCTTGTTGAAAAAATTATTTTGTTTTGATGGCCAGAGAGTGTTCCTGGGAATACTGGGAATACTTTCTGATGTGTCCTTCTGGGTTGCCCACACCCTAAACCCACTTAAATGTTATTTCTGGGCACGTTCTACAAAACAACTGGAGCAAGTGTGTGTGCAGACATAGTCCTATGTGAAGACGTCAAAACAAGTTCATTGGTAAATTTTAAGTAAATGCACTCAAGAGTCATCCTTATTTTCATTTCTGAACTGACACCATTAAAGCAAACTTTTCAGACTTTAGATATATAAAGGGGAAGTTTTGTTTGCTTTTAAAAAAGTTTATTTATTTTTGCATACAAAATCTGGGGTGTAGGCCAGAGGTGGGGGAGGTGAGAGGATTCATCAGACAGAGAGTGAGGAGCAGAAGAGGTAGTCTGACTTATATGCACTGCTGAGGGGAGCAGCAGGTGAGAAAGGAGAGGTATGTTGCACCCTGTAGGTTAATTCCTTGGAGGGGATTGAACTTGTGCTGACAGCTTCATAGTGCTGAGACTACCCTTTGTGCCACCAAGGAGGCCCCTGTTTGCTTTTTTTTTTTTAAAGAAAAGTGTAAGTTAGTTTCAGGGAGAAGAAATAGCTATTTACAGAGTTAAGGCTCCATTTCCAATAATTATAATACATTTTACTTTTTCCTAAACTTGACATAGTTTGGATGACTTGGCATGTTTGATCATTTGTCCATTCAGAAATGGTAAATCAGAAATGATTTTTATTATAATTGTCTCAAAGGGAAATTAGGCTTTTAATTTAGTTTAAAAAACCTGAACTATAACAACATAGCACTGCAAATGAAATGGGCTTCTTTTATAGACAGTAGTCAGAAAAAGGATACATGTATATATACATATCCACGTATATGTATATATAAATGTATTTCATAGTATATTGAATCCCCAAGTAATCACCTTAAAACCAGTGAAGAAACATGTACAGAACTTGGGGAGCATATACAATACCATTATGAATTATACTCACCTTTTCTATTCTCAGCACCATGAAGAAGCACTTAGAGATGGTGACGGCACCACTCAGTGGGGTGGGGGCTGAGGGTAGCTATGGCTATTCATGGGATTAATAATGTGACACTCAAATGGTTATTGCTTTTCTATCCACAAAAGGATGCCCAGTTTTCCTTGATTCCCTTCTCTTGAATTATGCCCTCTATTCAGGTAAACATTTAATATCCACACTATCCAGCCAGTTTGTCTCTGCCTTTGAGTTTTTCGGACCTGTAATCTCCCATACCCTTCCAGCTGGCCTCTTACCACATTTTATTTTTTTTTCTAAGCAGCTCCTAAAAAGAAAAAAAGAAAGAAGGAAGGAAAGAAAAAAAGAAACTGCCCTACCTTGTCATGAAAAATTTCCAAAGAGCTTGAGTGCTTCCCTCCCAACCCCAGCCAGAGTCCCTTTATGCCTCTCCCATGGGCATGTTGTGCAAATGTTGATTAGTGCCAATTGGCCCTATATGTCATTTAGTATTATCTTGAACTGTAAGAATCTAAGAGGAAGTCACTGTCCCCTGTAATATGTGAGGAGATATCATCAAGTTCCCTCTTGATATTCACTGGCTGGAGGTGATCTTCACCTTTGGCAGCCCCTCCAGTTGGGACTGTAGTTATTGCTCATATTGGTCTGGACAGACCTCTCTGGGAGCTCTGCTCATTACCTAAGGAATTGTTACTGGGGCCACACAGAACAGATCATTAGTTCTTCAAGTACTTTGAGGTAGCTGTTGATACCCTTATAACTTGCTTTTCTGGACTAAATAGAATCTGTTTTTAGACTTACTCTATGGTAGGGATATCAGATCTTCGTTCTTCTTATCATGCCTCTCTGGACATGTTCATAGATATGAATTTAAGACATTAGGAATAGCATATCCACTTCTTGGTAGCCAATCACATTTTACTCATATTAAGCATATACACAAGTGTATATTCTGTGTGATGCCCACAGATATGAGAAGAATGTACATTCCACTTCCTCATCCCCCCTTTATAAAACACCTATTGAGATATGGAGAAAGCTTTATAGTCACTAATGTTCTACTAGTCAAGATGAAGAGATGGTGATTATTATTTTTTTTCAGAATACATTATACAGAGCTATGTTTTGGGTCATAGGTAACAAAACCGTTAGGTTAGTATTACTTTTAAACATAGTGATCATTAGAGAAAGATAAGGAGCTCCTTAAAAGATTTTTAATTTTCTATCATCTTCCATCTCATGCAGTGGTCCTGCCTGTTGAAGACTTGTACTGAATGAGAACAGTCTGGAAAAACAGTGTAGCAGATGAGCACTGGGATGATGATACTATACTATATGATACTATAATTCTGGGGTGGGGCTGTATTTCCAATGGAAATGTGCCAAGATATGCTTTCTTCCATCAGTTTTGTCTGCCAAACACCATGGTTTTTCACTTGCTCTTTCTGGATTGCTTTCCCTTTGCATTTGGGATGGGTTGTAGTTTGGAGTTGAAATCTCTGCTTACAATAAGCAACCAAGAATTGTCAAAGAAATATTGGCTGATGGCCAACACTTACCATTTCTTGACTTTTGGGGTTCATGGTGAAAACAGAATGGCTAGAAGTGGTGTGTACTCCCTGTATGGCTTTCTGTATATTTCTTTTATCTGTTCATTAGCTGACATTTACTAAAACCTACACTGTGGCAGGCATCGTATTATAACTGAGCAGCTGGGAAACATGATTCTGGCAGGAGAGATGACCCCTGAAAGGTCATAATATAGAGAATATCTTAATTTTATTGATTGGCTCTGCACTTCTTTTTTTAAAAAAAATATTTATGTATGCATACAGAACTGGGGTGCAGGCCAGAGGTGCAGGAGCGGTGAGAGGATTCACCAGAGACAGAGTGGGGAGCAAACAGGCAGACTGATGAAGTACACTGCTGAGGGGAGCAGCAGGCAGGTTGAGAGAGGTCTGCCGCGCCATGTGGGTCACCTCCGGGGCGGCGATTGAACTTGCACTGAAGCGGCTGCCACTAGCTTGCAGTGCTGTGCTTTGACCTGTGGTGCCACCAGGGAGGGCCCTGTCTCTGCACTTCTAAGGGTAGGACTTCTTGACTGATTCCAACAATATTAAAGCTATCTATGGAGGCTACAGAATGTTTTAGAAGTGTAAAACACAATCATTGCCACCACAAAGAATTCAAAGAGGAATAGCAAAGATTCCTGATGACAGTGTATACCAATCCACTTCCTTTGAGCCCTGGTAGCATTCTGGGTTACCTTCCTACCTCACTGGAAACAGTTTCCTAACCTAAGCTGTTCTGAGTGCTGGTTGAATGTGATGGCTTTATTCAGAGCACAGCGAAGCCGGATATGTCACCACGAACTGTACTTGCGGTGATAAAGATGAGTTTGGGTTCAATTATAAACCAGCTGTCAAATAATTTGCTTTCGTTGGGAAGATTTTAAAAGAGACAAAGAAATAATGAAGGAGGCTGAGTTTCCATAAACCATCTAGTAAGGGCATCCAAAGTCACAATTAGATCCCACTGGTGCATAATTAGCAACAAAAGGTGGCATTTTAAGCTTCCTTAAGTGTGGCACTAATTGCAGTGGAGAAGTAAGAAACAAATGTGTTTTGAAAACCTTTTACAAGAAGAAATGAAACAGCCTCTTATGGCCTCTGGGACAATTGTATACTAAGTCAGCAAGCTTTCTACTCCAATTTAGAACACTTGGCATTTAAAGAAACGAACATCAGAAGAACCAAAAATTCCTATTTTTCAAATAGGTAAAAAGAACTACATTGTTTTTCAGAGTGTCAATTGCAAAGTATATCTCCCAAACCAAAAATAAGGTCTGGATCCAATTCAGGCTTATAGAAATATTCAGAAAATTCTCCGGCATATCACACATATTGATAAAATGAAAATGAATGAAGCATTCCTTTTCTTCCTGGGCTGTGAAAGCTTGTATTAAATGTCACACTTAGGATTTTGTAAAATACAACAAAATTTGTTCAGGTATGATTTATCTACCTAAGGGTTTTGTCTTAGAAATGCACATTTTCCAAGCTAAGTATATATATATAT
>NW_004567114.1:37910455-37973265 GCF_000260355.1 Condylura cristata | reverse complement strand
GGGGGGGTGGGATAGTAACTGTAACGAACTTAGAGGCCCTGTGCTCCAAACCCATAGTTTTAGAGATGAAAAACCAAAAGCAAACAAACAAAAATGGATAGTCACACTGCCCATTGTGGAGACACGAGATAGTGACCCAGGCAGGATCAGTTCTGGTGGACCCAATTTTGGGGGTGACAAGTCCAATGCTACTCTTTTGTGCCTTGGAAATATGTAAAAGGTGTAGTTTATGCCAGAGGCCCTGGGACACACTGGTCTCACAGGTGCAGAGGTGACAGATTTATGTATTAGACGATGACCTAACATTATTTCCAGATGACCTAACATTATTTTTGAGCCATATACTATATTGGCACTAAACCTTTCTTCTCTAAAGACAGTTTCATGGGAACTGAAAGGCAAACACTTCACCCTCCCATTTGAGATTTTGGCTACATGGGGTGAGTCAGCTGAAATGTTTCCTGTTGTTCTTCTGAGATCAGATGAGGTTGCTACAAGATTACCACTGGGGTGGGGGGTGGGATTGGGGATGGCGGTTGCTGTGTCTCCACATTTCAGTCTTGAAGGGCATCTGTGCTGCTCCAAAATCACTATAAGATATCCTCAAGGAGTTTTTGGACTGATGCATCTGGGGCTACTCAGTATTCCCTGGGCTGTTTCCTTTGATGTGTGAGACAAGGGGCTCTCATTGGAAGGGCAAGGGTGATGTTGAGAATCTAATGGGAAAAGGCATTGCAGTGTCATTAATAATACTTGGTATCTCCTTGTAGAAAGGAATGTCCCAGGTGTAATCTCAGGGATCCACACTCTGTGATTGCCAGCACAAAGAACAGTGTTAGAGAGTTTTGGGGAGATGGCTTCTGTGGATAGTCAGCTAAGAGTGTTGCTTGAGAGTATCCTTTTCCCAACAGAATGCTCCACAGGTAGCCATTGCTGGGAGTGCTGGAATTAAAACTATCTAAACCCTGAATCTCTTAATTATCACAGATGTGACTCTGATATTCCTTTTACTTCCCAGGCAGCCAACCACCAGAAAGAACACCCCCTGCTCCCGGAGGCAGGTGCAGGCTGGAAGAGCTTCTCTGGATTTGTGCATACCCCTGGGGACAGTGGGAACTAGAGGAAATGCAGAGATGTGAAAAGAAGACAGGACCCAGGAGCAGCTGGGATGTGCTAGGAATGTCAGTTACTCCAACTCCTGCTTCTTAAAGCAGGAATGTTTTTCTTCAGAAAACATGAACATGACCTGTTTATGGCTGAAGTTTCTGGATGAAAATAATACTGCTTTGTTTTGACAAGCTGTTTGAGACACCTGGCACAGAGACTTAGGCTAAGAGCCCATCTTTCTTTCATTTTGGTTGAGTGTAAATAGCCCTGTTCTGATGTCAGCATCAAATTGCCCTCTGCTGGAGGCTTGGGTCTGACAAGTTAATGTCTCAAAGGTTGAGTTTTCCCATGTGATGATGGCAATAAAAACCATAGTATCGATAATATACCCCCCTCTCTCCCCCCCCAGGAAGCAATTTACTGGTTCTGGGACCTAAGGGGAGTTGGAGAGAGGTCCACTTTTTTTTTTTTTTCAGGAGTAATAGATTTGTGTTTATCTGTCTGAGACACAGAATGAGCCTAGAACACACCTCACATTAAGAAGACATGAAAACATTACTCAATATTCTCAGTGGATACTCTTTGGCATATGATTTCAAAGATGGAGGCTAGCGACATGGACTATTCCATGAGTTACTTTAAAGGCATTTGCCACCACAGTGGTGGGTCTTACTGTTAAATTTTCTTGAGAATTATTCATTGCTTATTGTTATTTTCTTCTTAATTCAGAGTCCTTTGGTTTAGATTTGTCTTATTTGCATGGCTGTCTTTTAAAAAATATATATTTAAATATATTTTGCATCATTGTTGCTTTTTGTACAACATTTGCTTTCTATCTCAGGTGTATCCCCATAGAATTTCCACCACCCTGCTCAAGGATTGGAAGAATTAACATATCAAAATGCATGGCTGTTTTAAGTACACCTCCACAAACTTTGCTTTCAGAGAGCTAGCCAAACTTGAGCTCATAAAATAAGACATGTCCCTTTCCTTTTCTCAGTGTAGTCTTCCTAATTTCCATTGAATAAAATCGTCTGTTTTCCTGACCAATTATCCTATATAAATTGCTGGTTTTCCCTTTTACACAATGTTTATCCAAATTTGTAAGCATGTAGCTATTTGTGTGCCTTCTCCTAGACAGCAAGTTTGGTGACAGCAGGGGGATGTCTGTTCCACACTACCCCACAGTCACCTCATGTGGACACTTTCAAACACCCCATATTAGATAGTTAAACAAATTTGCTTTTGAAAAAAAAATCAAATTCTTAACAATATGATGTTCAGGACACTTGATCTCCCCTTCAAAAATTTTCCCTTAAGTCAGCAAAAAGTTTTATGAGAAATAATTTGAGTTTCAGACTAAATGCATTTAAATACAAGTTAGATTTGTATCACATATGAAATCATACCCTTCTGTGAAACAGACTTTTTGTTTTGACCTTTGGAAAGGGATAACTCTTGTAAGAAGACTGCCAAAGATTTTGTTACAGAAAAAGTCAAAACAAACCACTTCATCCTTCAAATATCAGCAAACACACAAAAAATCTCTGAAGAAAAACTTTCTAGAAAAGCTTCAAAATAAGATTAATAAAATATAAGTTCAGTTAATGTATCAAAACTCCATTAATAGCATTTTCCCTCACTGATTTCTAAAAAACAAAACATGCAAGTCTTTAATTCTGTAGGCTTTCTGTAGTATTACAGATTAAGTCTTTTTTTTTAATACACTATCCATTATATATTTTTTCTTGTTTTCTAAATCTCGTCTTATTGTTAGAATGAATTGGAATGAGGGAGAAACAAATTGAACAAACCAAAGTTATGGACAAAGTATGTGTGTGAACTTTATTTCATCATGAGCGGTAACAGAGAATACCGATATCTACACGATGATAGGGTTTTCTTTGTATTTTAGATACATACCTTATATTTGTACACAATATATAAAAATCATGGAGGAAGTTAAGTTCTACAGTACAGTCTCTTTGTTGGAAGAGGACTTGTTCCAGTTAGTTGCTTTTTAGCAAGTGACCCCCAGTTCTGTGACTGTGGTACCAAGGATCGAAGTTCCAATCCTGTAATTTATTAGACACCATAATCTTACGTACATTTAGAGAAACTGAGAAACTACATCCTCCTGCAGGATGAAAAGAGAGACATAAGTGCTCAGATTGCTATGCTAACAACTGATTTTCGCAGAGTAGTATGATTTCTGTGTGGTATTACAGATAGAAATTGTTTTCCTGTAGTTCTAGTGATACAGAGTAGCCACGTCGCTGCAAAGCTCCCCCTGCTCTGACGGCATGCACTTCACGCTTCAACCACACTGCCTGTGCGCGTACGAGAACCGAGGCCATCACCTTCGAGGGCCTTCTGCTTTGCGTTTGGGAAAGACTCTGGAGGGCCTCTGCATTTAGTGTGGTTGGGAAAAGAGGCAGCTGCTCTCAAGCTGCCAGATCATCCCAGAGGGAAGTTGCTAGATCATCTTAGAGGAATGTACCTGTAACCCAAGTGGGAATGGGCCATGGGGGCGCTTCCCTTACAACACATGCTTCTTGAATAAGGAGACTCACAGACTTACAAGTGCTCCCACTGTGATTTCGCCACTCCCGGCCTACCAACTTTGCTGTGGATTTGAAGTTGTGCTTGTTTTTAACCATGTGAACCATTTTTGGGGGTGGTTGGCACATGCCGAGGTTTGTAGGAAATGGGGAGAAACTACAACCAACACCACAGTCTCTTGTAGCAAACATCTTGAATTTGAGCAAAATCAACATAATTATTTTTGTAGAGGGGAACTAAGGAGAATGTTCGTGGCGTGGGGTGGACTTCTGTTGACTAAAATGACACTTAGAAGGTCTGAGAATGCTTTGGCACGGGCCACAAATATTTCTTTATAGGGCTAATTACATGTGCTGAAATTGCTTTTAAAATGAAAATGTTAACAACCCTGGAGGTTCTACCTAGTCATCAAATTCAAGCCTCTCTACTGAGATGGACAGCTTGCCTTGGATGACCAAAATATTTACAGGTTAGCCAAGAAGCAAAAGTTCTCTAGGGATTGTCCTTGTATGCTGGCCTTAGGCATCTCAATCATGCCTACAAGGACCGGCAAAGATGAAAGAGGTGAGGCCATAAGGAGTTAGTTGCAGGTCTCTTGCTGTCTGGTCCTGGCGCTGGTGGCCTCAGCTTTAGGAGTGAAATGGAAGGAATCCATGCTGGCCGACATGCCTGCTCAGGCAACTCTAGCCCCCCAGACCACTTGGAAACACGTTCAGTCATACAAATTACAGCTGTTAAGAGCCTTAGCCCCACCCTCAGGAACAAGCAATCACTATAAGCAATTTAGAATCAGTTAGGTAAAATGGGCAAATGATGTGCACTTGGAGAATGAAGCCTGCCCTAGAGCCTAGACACATTTGTCTCACACACCCGGCACCTTCAGGCTTTCATTTGCAGCTTCTTCAAAGGCAGCTTATTTAGTGTTATCAAAGGAAGCTGAAGGCCCAAGCCACTTGAACTGCTGCTGTGGCCTCTTTGGTTTGATCACATCCACATACCATGGGCTCTCTAACGGCAGGAGAGGAAGAGCAGCTCTGTGCCAGAATGCAGAGCAAGTCATGAAAACACGTCAGAATGTGGGCAGTGGTGGGGTTACCTCCGGGCTTGCCAGCCACGTTAGATGCCTCGCAGTTCTCGCTCTGAGGGATACTGCTGAAGGGTCTTACCCTCGGACGTTTGGAGGACCAGGGTCTTGCTGTACTGGCTGACTCCTGTTTTGTTGAAGGCCTTGACGCGCGCGTTGTACGTGCTGTTGAAGTGAAGACCATCCACGGTGCACATTGTCTCCTTTCCAACATACACTTCCTGAGGGTTGACAAATAACAGACCTCCACTTAACATAAACTCCAGTAAGGGGCTGGGCAGCCGGGGGGTGGTGGGGGGGGGAAGAGCTTTTTGTTGATCTTTTTTTAAAGTTCAGTTTCCTTATCTATAAACCAGGACAATACCATACCTGAGGGTGGAGTGAGAAATACATTAGATCACATGACAGGTGCCTTATATTTAACACTGACTTGCCTGGCAACTTAATGAATGGCCATTCATTAGCAGCAAAGGTTTAACAAATTAAAATGGGATGCTTATAGTTCGCATTATGCTTATTATTATTAACTTGGCAGTTAGAAAGTCCGTTATACCTACTGATCATTTTATCTATCCGTGTGAGCTGTAAAAAACCATGTTTGGAAAGTTAAACCTGGTCCCAATGTTGTGTTTATAACCCCAGGAAGTTCACGAAGGGCCACAGAGACTGCACTCCAAGGCACAGGAGTCTGGTTTCATGGCAGCACAGAGGAAAGGGAGAGGAAGCATGGGAGGCAGGAAGAATGACATTTCAAAGGCTTAAAATAAATCCTAGCATAACGCATCCTTAGCTTAAGTTAGGCAGTTGCCTCCCTCTAGATCTGTGCTCTTTGCAGCACTATGATGATGCAATGTGTAAAAATAAAATTTGCATTCAAAGCATAGCCTTAAAATGACTATTCTCCGGTGGGGCACTAAGACGATGGGGCTCTGCCATCACAACAGGCTTAGAATTTTTTATGAATTATCTAGTAGACTCCTGGCAACAGTACATGAGGTACAGATTCACATCATCATCCCACTTTATACATGAGCACCTGAGAGCTCAAAGAGCTGAGTAGAGGGAACAAGGACATGGTCAGGGGTGGAGTGTGGGTTTGAATACAGGCCATCTGACTTCAGAGTCCGCCATCCTGGCAGCTTAGTGAATGGCCGTTATTAGCACCTAAAGATTAAAAAATAAAGTTAGCGGATAGCTAATACCATGGATATTGTTAATTTGGGTACTTCTAAAGTGTATTCTACCTACTGACTTCTTCATCCATCAACATGACTGGTAACAACCCAGTTTGAAACATGAGGGAAGTTTCTCTTAAGAGGAGGACAGTTTCTACTCAGGAATTCCTTTGTCCATCTTTGATGGAACATGGAGAAAGCAGCCCTCGCTGCTTTCTCCTGGGTGCTCAGTCCCCAGGAGAGGTGGGGAAGCTGATGTGAGACCCCACAGAGGTAACAAAGTGGGAGGCTGCACGTACCCGGAACTGACCACCGCTGCCATCGTCCAGCTCCAGGATGTAGCCGTCGGCCGGCACCGTGGACAGGGGCGGCTGCTTCCAGGACAGCGTGGCGCTGTTGTTATGTGTGCAACACTCCTCCAGTTGTAGGATGGGGGTGGCTGGGACTGGAGAGGAAGCTGCACAGAAATTAATGTAACTCTGGTTTCTGTTCAGTTATAGACACATCAGTATGCAGGAAGTGGTAAACATCCCTCTGATACTCATGTGGCCAGACCAAATCGCTAACCAGCGTGCAGGAGGACTCGAGCAGGACCCTTCCAGCCTCTGCAGGGAGGTTCCAGAGAGGCCATGCTGCCTATTTCCAAATCGGCACTCCTACCTTAACTGTCAGTAAGGGGAGACACCTGCTTTGTTCTCACATGCTTGGGTGTTGACCACGTCATCTAAGTGGAATGGATAAAGGGATGAATTTCCAGTGCAGCCTGTTAAAGCCTATTTAAACCATACAAGACTAATGCAGTGATTGTTCATTCTGAGCCTTGAATCCCAGTTTATACATAGGGCAGCCTATTCTAAGGAGTAGCTCTGACATGACTGCATTTCTAAAGTTCTATCATTATTTGTTTATCCATTACCAGATTTTCTATGTATAATCTTTTGCATATACTTTTGTAACTATAACAGTGGATTTTTTTAAAATTTGGTATTAAGTGACCCAAATAGCAATTGAAAGAGTTTTGAAAATTCTGAGGAACTTGACATCTTTCTTTCATGGTAACTTCAAATCCATCACTAGCTCAAACCCACACTTTCTGCAGGTCTATAGACATGTTAATTGTGGCCCTGGAGAGTAGTGTGGGAGGAGGTGGGAACTAGCAGCATCCTCGAGACCACCAGAGACAGGCTCTTCCTCTCTGGTCACAATACCCCCAGGCCATTCTGCATAGAGCAGCTTTTGTATTACTTAAAACTGCAGATCCACCAGGCCTTCAGGCACAAAGACACAGAAATGTTAGGTAAGCAGTAGTCCCAGTTCCTAAAATACAAACTCAATATATGTATCTGGGAATAATTTTTTTAACCAATTGCTCACTTTTTTTTTTTTTTCCCATTACCAAAACATTAACTTTTTTGTAGCATGCTAACAACAGGACAGGAGTTTGGACCACATCCAGGGACTTTAGGTGAACAAATGTTAATTGTGGAACACCTGGTATGCTGCACCAAAATTGGACTCTGAGTGTCTCGCGTTGAATTTAATTTGCACCTTGTCAGTCACACTATCAGCAGTGGAAAAGTAGATTCTATAATGGGTAATCTGGAAAACAAAAGCTGTGACTGTAATGTAAGGGATAGGCTAGAGAAGCAGGTCAGTTTTCTTATACTTAAGGAGAAAATGTAAAACTTTATGAGAAAACCATGCCCCAGTGACTGAGTCAAATATAATTAAAATCTAAATTATGGCCAGTTAACTGGGGGTGATCGGCCTAGGAAGGGAAATTGAGTTCAGAGTAATATTAAAGAACACTGACTATCAAAGAGCATGATTTTTGTAGCCTCAGAGGCCTCATAAAATCTAGATTTGAAGGCAAGGAGATACATTCACTGCCTAGACTCTAGAATTTGAAGAGAGAAGAAAGGAGATACAGCTTTTTGTGGCAATTCTAATGATGACCTCACATAAACAGGCATCAACTAGGAGTTGTCATGGAGAGTTAACTGTAGGTGACTGTACCTACTAGGCATGAACATTGTAATAAAAGCTATTTCCTTCAGAAATACCTTTAGAACCTCTGCTGCACTGCTGTTGGGAATGCAAACTAGTACAACCATTATGGAAAACTGTTTGGAGGTTCCTCAAACTGCTAAACATGGAGCTTCCCTACGACCCAGCAATCCCACTCCTACGTATCTACCCAAAAGACACAAAAACACTGATTCAAAAAGATACCTGTACCCCCATGTTTATTGCTGCTTTATTTACAATTGGAAAAACATGGAAGCAGCCCAAATGCCCAAAAGTAGATGACTGGATTGAAAAGATGTGGTACATATATACAATGGAATATTACTCAGCAACCAAAAAACACATGTCTTTTGCAGCAACATGAGTGGAGTTGGAAAAGATCATGCTTAGTGAGATAAGCCAGAAAGAAAAAGATAAATACCAGACGGTTTCGCTCATAGCAGGAGTATAATGGACCAGGTGAGGAAATAATAAGAATAATGAACAGCCATATACCAGAGATATTTTATGGGGATGGAGTGGGGAATGGGATCAAAAAGGGTGGGGGGAGGGAAGTGCACTGGACTATGGTGATGGCACATGGGTGACTTGGTGATGGGAAACCCACGGGGATTACAAATGAGATGAAAAAAAAATGTACAAAATGATGTAAAAATAAACTATTATATTATATATATATAAATATGAAAACATTAAAAAGAATATACTTTTATATAATAACTGAAAAAGTAAAATATAACAAGTTTAAGCAAACCATTCTTCAAAGCACTATTAGAGACATCAAATGATTTTCCTTGGGAATATTTCCTCTTAACCATCCTTGTCAGTTAGAGCCTACCATAAAACAAAAATTCCTTGGACTCTTGTTATTTCATTAGCTACTATATCAGTGTTCATTTTCCCTTTGTTCATGTTTCAGGCAGGTTTACATTTCATTAGGTTTAAAATCAAAGCGTAAGATTACAAGGTGGTTTCAGCTTGAATCATACAAATAAATACAATGTCTTTGCTAAGAAAATCAAATTTTCCTGAATAGACACAGGTATAATTAAAAGATTAATTGAAACACACGGTGTCATGTATAATTAAAACATATGAACTTTACATCAGTCCTTAGTGGATATACTTTAACAAACCAAAAGGAAAGGAAAAAAGTCTAACCACTCACTAATCTTCAGATCTTATTATGTCCCAGATGTAAACAAATAAGCAAACAAAAATAGCAAAATGAGAGAGAACAAAGGAACCTAGAGACATTTGCATGCATCTAAATCTATTTCTCAACATGCTAATAATTCTTTTTCTTTTTTCCTTATTTATCTCAAAGTGATATTGCATATAAAAAGCAAATGTGACAAATTTACAGCCGCATTAGCCAAAGCTAAGGCTGACATTTTAGAAAAACAGATTTTTTTTTAGATTTATTTATTTATTTATCTATCTATCTATTTATTTATTTTTTAAAAGATTTATTTATTTGTGCATACAGAACTGGAGTACAGGCCAGAGGCTAGGGGTGGTGAGAGGCTTCACCAGAGACAGAGTGGGGAGCAGAACAGGCAGATCGACGAAGAACACTGCTGAGGGGAGCAGCGGGCGGGTCAGGAGAGGTCTGCCACGCCATGTGGTCACCTCCGGGGCAGGCGGGAATCGAACTCATGCGGAAGCAGCTTTAGATTCTCAATGCTGTGCTTTAACCCGCTGCACCACTAGAGAGGGCCAAGATTTATTAATTTTTATGCATACAGAACTGGGGTACAGGCCAAAGGTGCAGGGGGTAAGAGGATTCACCAGAGACAGAGTGGGGAGCAGAACATGCAGATGTACTGAAATACACTGCTGAGGGGAGCAGCAGGTGGATCAGGAGAGGTCTGCTGCGCCATGTGAGTTACCCCCCTGGCTGGGGATCAAACTCATGCTGCAGTGGCTGTGATAGCTTCATAGTGTTGTGCTTTAACCCCTTGTGCTAACAGGGAGGGCCCTATATTATTCAATTTCATTTTGTTAGGCATCAAATAAGTGGTCTGCAAGAATCAGCATATTTCTGAATTAATTTATCTTTTGTGTTTTGGTAGTTGATAATATGATGTATCCTGGGCTGAACCCTAAGAATGATATAACTTATATACTATCATGTCATTGTGACTTTCATGATCATTCCTGAACATCTTTTTCCTTAAACGAATTCTCCTAACGGGATCAGAATTTTAGTATCTAGCATCCTTTTAGCCTGTGAATTCAAACCTGAGTCTAAAAGTCCTCCTCTTAGATACAACAGGACACTGTTGACTCTTTGAAGGGGTCTGGTGGAGCTTTGGCTCAAATTTAAATTCTGTAACAGAGGCTTGTTGTATGAAGGTTTTTAACTATCTCCCCCTTTTAAGGCAGTTCTAGTTTAAGCTATATCTCACATTTTCATATTTGTTTAATTCTTTTCTCTAATCTTTCAGAATGTAAACACTTATAACCATGCAGAATTCTTCTGTGAGTTAACAGGAGTGTACTGAGAATATGTGAGAGAAAGAAGCTGGCTTCAATACCCCTGACATGGAAAAATTACTGGATGCCAGACAATGGTTTAAGAGGGTTACATGTATTTCCTCATGGAATTTTCACAACAACCCTGCAAGGTGGATATTGTTATTATTTCTTTTGTAGCTGATGAAATGGAAACAGCAAGGTTTCGTAAGTGGGAGAGCTGGGATTTGAAGTTAAGTCTGCTGGCTGGGTTATGTGTCTGCATTGCATTCTGCTGCCTTTCCAACCTGGAGCTTAGTGATAATGTGCCAGAGGGAAGTCCCAGGCTCTCCATCAAGAGAATTTATTTTTTGTTTCCTACAGATAGACTTCAAAATTTCTAATTATTGAATGACATCCTATTTTGCCTTTAGAAATGCGGTCTTTGGGAATGTACTTACTGAGCCATCTTCTCTGAGCTTTCCTTTGTAGACTGTCATTCCTTTTTTAGAACAATACCGAAGACATACAAGGAAAGTTTAGAGAAAAGTCACTTCTGGAAAGCTATCACTTTGCTTGCTTTGAGGACATGCATTTCAGGCCCCCAAACCATGAACAGATTACGTGCATAAACAAATTACATGCCAGTCAGTGTGTATGCACATCCCCATCACTGCCAAGCCTCTGAGTGCTCTTTTCTTGTAATTTATAGGATGCTCTGTTTAGATCACACTGTCCTTGCCTGTGACCTTGATGAATACTGAGGGCTGTTACATTCAGTGTGAGTTAATGAAGATAAATTTGTGCTAAGGTGAACAGAGGCACTTAGAGAGATTAACAGCTCTTATGGCTGCATGCTAGAAAGACTTGGTGGAATATTAGAGATCCCTGTTGTGTTCTGGTTCAGAATGAAGGCACTGGCATTTCATTTCAGCACCCTACTCATGAATCTTGGGATACTTTGGGTACCTAGAAAATTCTGGGCTAAGATATTTTGGGGAGAGGGTAGATATTTGAAATCTATTCTGAACCAAGTATCAGAGCTGTTAATGGACAAGGAAAATATCTTAAAATTTCTTCCTAATTTGGGAAAAAAAATTGACAACACCAACTTAGAATTAAAGGGAAGATGTTTCTATTACTTTTTAACAAAAACAGAAACCAAAGCTTAATTTATTGTTTTCTACAAAAGAAAAAATGTGGGAGATTAAGCACCATTCCCAATGCTCTGGAAAGAGATACAAGTTTTCTGAATAAAATGCAGAATACAACCAGAACACATGTCATAACAATTTAGGGATATCTGAACAAAAAAGGTAACAGATTCCTCCACTCCAGTTTCAACTGCTTTGTGATTTGCTAATATAAAAGTAATTTTAGGCACTGCAGTCTTACTAAATGTACCTGGCCTAGGTGGAAACCAACAAAGACCTATTTACATTTAAAGACAAATAACAGACCAGTCTTCTTTGATATCAAGAAACAAAAGGATGAAATTTCAAAAAACATTAAGTTGTAAACGGGTTATTTTAGTTGTCAGTGTGAGTCCTAACTTTAAATGCATATTTTAAGTAACTTTGAAAGTATTTTAACTTCTAGTGCAATCTACCTAGCTCAATTATAAAACACTGAATTATATGCATTACTAATTTCACAATAGAGAACTTTTTCAAATGCTACTTACATTTTGGTAAATTGTACATGCATTTTGGGGTACAGTTTCTTGGAAATGTTTTATTGTATTGTCAAGCTCTAATTATACAGTTTATTGAACTTAGAGTAGCCTAAAAAAGTAAAAAGACAGAGGGCCTCCTGGTGGCTCAAGAGATTAAGTCTCAGCACTATGAAGTTATTGGTAGCCACTGTGGCATGAGTTCAATCTCCAGCCAGGGAGCTGACCCACATGGTGTAGCAGACCTCTCCTGCCTAGCCTGCTGCTTCCCTCAGCAGTTTCTCTGTCGATTCACCTGTTCTGCTCTCCACTGTGTCTCTGGTGAATCCACTCACTCCCTACCTCTGGCCTACACCCCAGCTCTTGTATGCATAAAATTAATCTTTCAAGAAAAAAAAGTAAAAGAGAAACACTGCCCCAGGCACCCTTGTGGATATGTTAAGAGATCTCAAAGAGGTCAGCAGAAGTCTTAGCTACAGTCAATCAGGTTTTATTGCTTCATGACCGTTTGGCTTTTTCTTTCTATGGCAAGCATCTGACAGATAAAAAATTATTCATATTCAAAAGAGAATGGGGCTCTCACTGTATTAATTAAATGCAATGAATACTAAGCAAGGCATATAAATTAACTCTGCGGAGGGATACTAGTCAGAAATAAATTAAGATGAAGTGTTAAAAAAAAAGGAAAATGGAATAATCCTGTCTCACACCAAATGGCCTGTTATATTAACTTCATAAATAACTGTCCCAGATAATTTTGTGTTCTAGGTGAATTTCTGTTGCATGAGTATTCTGAATCTCAGCCTTTAAAGTGCTTAGCATTCTCTGCTGTGTGCAGACTTGGTAGGATTATTCATGCATCCTTGTCCATGCTTATTTCTGTGTGCAGCCCTAATGTCCAGTGATAACATTTTAGGAATGCAGTCTGCGAGGGACAGAATCTGAGCTGCAGTTCCCATACCAGATGAAGGGCCTGTTTACTCTAACACAATTGTTACCATTCTGCCACTTGGCCTGGGCTCCAGATGGGCAGATGGACATAACCCAGAAAGACAACAAATGAACTCTCCAGCTTATTAAAGCATTTCAAAGCCCCAAGGCTTTTTTTTACCCTCAACATGCCTCTCTCCTGCTCATCACCAAGGCTAATTGGGTTGGCTCAGTTTTTTCTCTTCTACCAAAAGCCCTTACATTGCCCTTTTGTGACATATTTTATCCCATGAGTTACTTGGGACCTGACCTATCAAAATTTTACCTCATTGGAAGAACTGGGTACAGAGAGAGGCCAACAGAGGGGAATTTACCTGGGGCTTTATCAGTTACTTAGGATGACTGTATTTCACAGGTGATTAAGAAAGTGTCAAAGGAAAAAAAAAATAAAGAACCAGAATGACTGACTGCAACAACGAAAAAATGAAATTGCTTAATTTTAAAAGAGGAATCCAGTTATTCCTTGAAGAAACTGCTTAGGAAGACACTAACTATATAGCATAGAAGTTGTAGATGTGGCTTCTGGAGCTATGCTCCTGGGTTGGGGTCCTGTCCCTACCAGATCTTAGCAATGTGAATTCAGACAAACAACTCCACGTCCCTGTGACTCAGTTTCCTCAGCTGCCTACTAGGATTGTGACACTCCACGTTAAGCACTTAGAAGAGTGTCTGGGTTAGTGAACTGTCAATAAATGTAAAATATTTTAATTTACAGTTTCTACCTGTTTAGTTCCAAAATTAACTAAGGCATCATTTCAAAGAAACACATCTTAAGCAAACAACAAGAAAACGGAATCATTACTTCATTAAAAGAATAAGAGAAGTACATCTACCAGGTACGGGATGAGTTTAAGTATATGATGTAAGCCGTAGTGTGTTGTCCTAAAAAATTGCTGGGTTATATGGTTCTCCCTGGTAAAACAAGACATATAGATTGTTCTTAAGAAATAAAATTTTATTTTACTTTCTAAAGATTTATTTATGTATACTGAACTGGGGTACAGGCCAGAGGTGTAGAAGTGGTGAGAGGATTCACCAGAAACAGAGTGGGGAGAAGAACAGGCAGCGTGACAAAGCACGCTACTGAGGGGAGCAGTGGGTGAGACAGGAGAGGGCTTCTGCGCCATGTGGGTCAGCTCCCTGGCTGGGTATCGAACTCATGCTAAAGCAGCTGTGGCCAGCTTCCTAGCACTGACTCCAATCTGTTGTGCCACCAGGGAGGGCCCAAGAAATAAAATTTTAAAGCACTGAATTTGAAGCTATTTGTTAAGTGGATACTGAAATTGGAAGAAGCCAAGAGCAAATAAAATTCTTCAGTTTTAAAATATATCAGGAAGTAACAAAATTACAGAGATGGAGGAGGTTATACTGCCAGGAACTGGGGGTGGTGGAGGTGAGGGGCATGGGTGTGGCTATAAGGGGGTAGCAGGAGAGATCTGTGTAGTGAGGGAACCGAGCAGCGTATTAACTGCAGTGGTGGTTACACAGATCCACATATGTGATAAAATAGCCTAGAGCCACACACACTCTGTGCCCCTATCCAGTTCCTGTTGTCTTTTCTCCCTTCCTACCAAGTGGAAGAAGGTCATCACCTATGAACCAGGAAGCAGATTCTGGTCAACACTGAATCTACCAGGACCCTGATCTTCAACATCCCAGGTTCCAAAAGCATTAGAATTGCTTTTGTTTGTTTGTTTGTTTGTTTATAAACCACCGGGCTGTGGAGATGTGCTGTAGACAGAGGCATGGAACAGACTTTCCTCAAAACCTTCAGAAGGAACCAACCCAGGTAACACCTTGATCTTGGACTTCTAGCCTTCAGAACTAGGAGACAATACATTCCTGCCCTTTACCCACCCAGGTTGTGATCACTTGTTATAATGGCAGCAGCAAACTAATAAGAATATAGATTACTTTTGGGTACATGATAAAAGACCATAAACTTCCTGGGTTTGATGTGATAATTATATAAGATGTAACCATTGATGGAAACTGGACAAAGGGTACATAGGATATTTCCTTACTCTTTTTGCAATTTCTCATGAATGCATTATTTCAAAATAAAAAGTTAAAAATATCTTTCAATGGGTATTACTTACTTCTCATCAAAATACCATTGTATGCTGGACTTGAGTTTTCATTTTTCTTTCTAAGTTATTTTCCTTAAATAGTTTGACATACTTATATCCCCAAATCTCTATGAGATCTTACTCACCAAAAAGTTACTAACCAAAAAAGTTACGAGGTTAAAGTTTATTTCAGTTTCATTTTCCTTTTGTATGCTAGTTTGTATGTTCCTGACAAGTATGGCAAGTGGATTGTGACTCCTCCTACTCTCCTCACAAGCTACACTTGACTGGTCACTATCCATGGAGAAGCAGCCATCAATTCTGAACTCCTTTGATTTATACCAATATTTCTGAGTTACTTTCTGTAGCAAGATTTTATTTTGGTGCAGTACTTCTCTCTCATTTTATGTCAGAGATTCTCTAATGCTGGACACGTGAAACCTCTATGATTTTCAAAGAGGCAAGCATTGAGCTATCTGAATTTTATCTGACTTTCTGAGAGAGGGGGTCACACAGTTACAAGGACACAATTCCTTTATGTGATAAGATGGGAGTCACTCAAGAGCTTTCAATTATTTACCAGAGGGTGTGTGTGTGCTTATGGTCGCGCCTCTCAGGTGATTCTAAACTTGGCTGTTGCCTTCTGTTTGCAGCAATTTCACTCACAGCCTTTATCCTGCTCAGGGATCAGACTCCACTTGGGGTGTTGTGGTGACTGAGGGGACACAGGCACCCACCTTTCATCTGCACGAAGTCGAGTTGGTGGATGGACTGCAGTAAAGGGCTGTTGTCCAGACTCAAGTCGAAGTCGGTGGTCATCCTGGGAGTGAGGGTGCCTTTCCCCCACTGGTCCTCAGTCAGGTGCACTCTCCGTATGAGGGCGTCAGAAATCTAGTCACACCAAAGACCACAGCCTAAGAAATACAACACCACACCAGACACAGAGCCCTGCTCCTCTGCTCACTGGGGTCATTACCACCACAGTGGTCTGGGATCCACCTCTTCCCTGTTCTCTGTGCAGCGGGTGACGATCCTGCCATGACTCAAGGTTTATCACCCAATCTGGACACTTTTGTGAGTCAGAGGGGGCTACATAAGTCATTAATAGCTGTTAACTGATCTAATAGACAAACCTGTTCATATACGCTCTTGCTATTAGTGACTGATCAGCTGGAAGTCAAGGACATTAAATAAAACGATGTTGGTGATTAACTCAAATAAAGCCAATGACCATAAGTTTCCAATATGAGGTGTGTGTATCTGATCAAGACTTGAAAATGAGTGGTATCAAAAGTTTTAGAAAGGCTGCATATAACATGTAAAATGACATTTCTTGTATCATCTTCATATTAGCAGAAAACTCTTTCACTTCTTATATTTACTCTCTCTCTGTCACTCTTGGCTAGTTTGGTAATTTGTGATTTGCAAAGGATGTACATATTCTTTCAAAAGGTGGTCCCTTAATACTGGATGACAGCGTAAGTAAAATTCAATTGCTATCATAGATCTCACTAAAACAATTAACATTGAAAAAAAATGAAACATCTAGGAAATGAAAAAACAACCCTCAGTTAATTTGGAACTCACTAAGTTACCAGCCAGTTGGAGGAGTCAAGAAGGTAGAAAACTTTCATACCTAGACATTTCTAGCTGCCAAAACTATTCAAGAGACATTAGTAGAAAAGGACCCAAAATAACTCTGCTTTGGAGGAACTTAAAGGGATTTATGTTTTTGTGACTAAACACAAGAGCAAAACAAACCCAAAGCTCATACACTTCTCCATCGTGGAGTGCCTGGTGATGTGCTTTCATAGATAGCAGGAAGTCAGTGGCGCTCAGCACCCACAATAAGACTGTGCACAATACAAAGTCACTTCCTTTAAGGAGGGCCCCACACTCAGCCAGGCCTTTTGGGTTCTTGACCTTGGTGTTGTAGATTCAATCTGAAACAGAAACCCATTGACAATTACCTGTAAAAAGCCACTAGGATCATTTTCCTTAATCACCTCCAGGCAGTACTCCATGAGACCTGTGGTCTGGCGCAATTTCACTGTGCAGTGAGAGATCTGATCTCGAACCACCTAGATTGATGAGAGAACACAACGGTCCATCAATGGCAGAGAGTAGAAAAGCAAATTCGGACTTGGAAAAGATCCTTCAAACCAGAATCCAAGAGCATCATGGGAAGGACCTGATTTTGTGGTCATGTCTGCTGTGGACAATAGCTGTGGAAGACAGATGGGCTGATGGCTCTTCAAGGAACTTGCAACATTAGAACCCATCAGAAGGAAGTTAGTTACCTGGACACCTTCCACGGACTGGCTCCCCTCTTCTGGAAAACTGCCCTAAACTGGAAGTCTGGAGAACCCCTGAAGGAGCCTAGCAACCCAGGGTGCAGTTTTTGCTCTGTGACGCAGTCACCACCATCACCCGCCCTCTGCCTGTCTCTTCTGAATAGCAGACGTCACCATCTGAACCCAGTTTTTCCTTCTTCTAATTCTGTTTCCTTAGGTGGGTGGGAGGGTGAGGGAGAGGGTAGGGCTAGAGATGGAAAGACAATGGGCTAACAACAACCAGTAAGCCAGAGAAAGATGGATATAGAATTAAGTTTTAAAAACAACCCATTTAGAATCACCACCTCATTCTGGAAAGCAGCTTTAAAGGCTGCTTCATTTATAGGCTGTGAGCCCACTTTAAGCTACAAAGGCATCTCTCTGAACATGCAGTTTCTGCCATTGGGACATTGTTTTTTCCCAGGTCAAATGTATGACATTCTTGAAATATATTTAGAGATGCTTAATTTCTGTGTTCTCTGTTCAGTGGTTTTTGAAGCAAAGGGCTGAAATAGGGTTTTCTAGGAACTTCAGTCATTCACATAATTAATATTTGTATCACTTTGAAAAAACTTCCAAAATACCCAGCATTCCAGGTTTTACAGAAAATAACTAAAAGGAGTTTTAATATTATTAAAAACGTGCTTCTTTTCATACATGATTACACATTTATTTTTTTAAGATTTATTTATGTGTATATAGAACTGGGGTACAGGCTAGAAGTACAGGGGTAGTGAGAGGATTCACCAGAGACAAAGTGGGGAGAAGAACAGGCAGATTGACGAAGTACCCACTGTGGGGAGCAGCGGGTGGGTCAGGAGAGGTCTGCCACGCCATATGAGTCACCTCCGGAGTGGCAGGGATCGAACTCATGCTGAAGCGGCTTTACCTTCTTAGTGCTGTGCTTTAAACCGCTGTGCCACCAGGGAGGGCCTACACATCTATTTTTTAATAGTGATTATTACATACTGTTTCCAAAATGATCAGAAAGTAGATGGGAAAATGTAATCTCATTCCTCTAATGCAAAATTTAAAGTATTGGACGAGTCTTTTTTTTTTTTTTTGAGTTAATTTTGTACCTGCTGTTTGATATAGGTTCAACATCATTCTTTGCATGTGGATAGATTTATTCCCAGGACCATTTGTTGAAAAACTGCCCTTTTCCCAATGAATGGTTTTGTAATCTTTGTCAAAAATCATTTGACCAGATAGATGAAAGTAACTGCGCTCTTTTTTAATTCCCAGTGATTCAAGTGTCTTTTTGCCAGTACCACCTTGTTTTGATTGTTGTAACTTTGCTGTAAATTTTGTAATCAGGTGACATTTCTGGTTCTTGGGGCAGGGGCAGTGGTGCGGGGAGAGAAGATACATGCAAAATATATCAAATATGAGACAGGTGAAATATAGCTAATGTACTACTCCTCTCTGCTATATGAAATTTAATTCAATTATTCCCAGAAAAGTGATTTTATATTTTGGTAGCCACCTCAATGCTGCTAAGTAAAAGAAACCTTAGCAAATGGTATTTATCCCACAACTATATGTTCTGAATGTCTGAATAACAAGCAGAGAACAGATCTGAACATTACAATCCAAAGTAAGCTTGCTTTTGAGGCAGAATAGGCTGAATTGTTGTGTTTACTTCCTGAAATATCAGCTCAATGATAATATTCCCCTAAGTGTGCTGAAATAAAAATGTTACTCAGTCCTCATAAAATTCTCCTTCTGTAAGTTTCTTCTCAAGCAAGAATTATGTGGTGCCAAACGTGGTGTCTGAGTGTTGGGGCTCTCTCACTACTGCTTAGAAGCTTCATTGTTGTGTTGCCAAAGAATGGGTAAGTGTCAGCAGGGGGTTGCCATTGGTTCCTGTATTCTCTGGGCTGATTTTCTTGGAAGGTCTCTATCCCTCAGTTCCTGGCTCTCAACTTCTACTGCTGTTCCAATGGATTTTGCTCAACCCATTTACATTTTAATCAACTATTTCACAATGACCCCAATAGCTCATGACAAAAATCACTACTAAATATTAACTCCAACGTTCCTAGAAACAGTATTTTGGAGTGTGTTGTAATTGACTTTTGGTTTTTCAGTTAATTTAGCAAGATTTCCTACCTCCTGGAAATAAGTCAAATAATTAGATCTTTAAACAATACAAATATTTTTTCTCTAATTGAAAGCCTTTATTAGCTGTCATACTTGTTACTTTTTCAGTCTGTGTTATTTCCACCATTTTATGATTATTACTATATTTCTATGTCATATATATATATATATACATATATATTATGGAAGACAATTTCTAGGAAGGCAGGTGTAACATTATTTTCTTGAGTACCACATTTCTTTGCTTTCAAGAAACATTGGCACCATGCTTGTGGCTGGACTTGAGTCTGTTTTCTTGGGAAATGTGCAAGTTGCTGAATGTGCAAGTTGTTTTCATCTGCATTAGAGCTGATGCCATTTTTCTTGGTGCAGTGAATGAATCTATAGTCCAGAGTTTTAGGCATTTACAGTTTTACCAGCAGTCACCATCTATTCTGGAAGATAAGTGCCTATTGATCACTTAAACAGTTTTATTTTGTTAAAGGGCAAATTTATAAAGGCCATTTCTTGGGCTAGGATATAAGGAGAATCTGGAGATGGACAATTATATATATATCCCTCTGAGTTCTGAGACTTTTTCAGAAACAGAGTCACCTACAATAGTTTATAAAATACAAATGACAAATGTAGAATTTTGTCCTACCAATCCACCATTACATTTTCCTGTCCCAACACTCACAGGCTAATGTCTTTACCCCACTCAGCACCTGTGATAGAACCAATAGCCAGAACTAAGGTTGATTAAGGGGAATTTCACTCTTATCCAATCTGGACCTTGATACCCTTCTTCTACCTCTATTCACCTGTCTCACACATGACTCTATTTCTTTTTTAAACAAACACCATTTCTCATGGTATTCTCTGTCTTCAAGGCTTTGGAAGGATATGATTAATGCTTTTTTAGTCTCAGAAAATACTAACATCCTTGCTCCTATTTCAAGAAATTCTTTCCTAAATAAAATCTTTACCTTTCCATCACAGTTTAACATAATTCCTCCTAAGTATAAGTTAATCATGGACAATAAATACATTTACTTGCAAGTTGCAAACTTGAAGAATTTCTCCTCTGCAGACCTGTTTGCTCAGTGGGGGAGCTCCCTATGTCCTATGACCTCCTGAAACAAGACCAACTGAGCCTTGGCACTGACTCATTTGAGAATTATAGATGAGGTGTTTTGCAGTTGGATTCATCTAACAAAATAAAGACTCCTTTTTTTTTTCTCATACTCTATAGAGGCGTTACATTAAATATATATACATTTTAAAAATCATTTTTCATTTTTGTACAATATATGCTTTCTCATCTCGGTTATGGTCCCCATGAAATTCCCAGCACCAGTTCACCTATGCACCATCACCAGGTGCCTTGTGCCCTTCCCACCCCAGTTTTGACCCTATTCTCCTTTCCTCCTCTGCAGAATGTCTCTGGTTTATAGCTGCCTGTTAATTTTGATTTTTACTTCATTATACTTTTTTTCCTGATCCATTATTTGGGTTAGAGGCATTAAAATTAACAAAGAAAAATTTAATTTCTCACATGTCACCAATTTCCTACAGTATTTTAGGTAAATATTTCCCCATTCTCTTGCTATTATTCTCTTCCATTATTAATGTATTAATTCATTTATCCTGGTAATGAATCTTTTTAAAGACAAGCCTGAGCCTTTGAGATTTTTATCAAGAAAAGGAACATGTACTTGCACAAGAAAAGGAACATTAAAGAAGGTTGAAATTTTAACAGTAAAGCTGTGAGTTTTATATTCCAGAAGAACAAATGCCACCAAACAGCCTCATTAATAAATACCGAGTGGAATAAAGCAAAGCATATTCTTAGTGGTGAGACTACTGTATCCTTGTACAGACAAATGAAGGAAGACATTCCAGCCATTTGAGGAGATAAGGAAGCTGTTGTGGTCCCAGCCACATAGAAGGACATTTACCATTTACGGTGGCCACAGTGAGTGACACCTGCAGTGAGGTGGCTAATAAGATGTGAGGTGCAGTCATGCCTGCTGGCAATAAGAAGTGTCACTCACCTTTGGCTTTAGGTGAGTGATAAGGAAGCTGTTGTGGTCCCAGCCACATAGAAGGACATTTACCATTTACGGTGGCCACAGTGAGTGACACCTGCAGTGAGGTGGCTAATAAGATGTGAGGTGCAGTCATGCCTGCTGGCAATAAGAAGTGTCACTCACCTTTGGCTTTAGGTAATGGAAATTTAAAAAGTTCTGACTGTTCTGCATTAATACTGCCAAAGTGAGTAGGGGTGTCAAAGGTGTATCTCCTAATCTTGGTGAGCTCCAGCTATGCATGTAGGTGGCATCCTGGTGACTCCAGAGGCTGATGGGGCATCTCCTGCACAGACCTTCTGTGACTTTTGCTCTTACATGATGGGAAGCAGATGACCACAGAATTTGTCAAGTGAAACTCTGAAAGGAACTCACCATTAATGACAGTAATCATTGTTAGAGTTGGACTCTAAGTACATCTGCTGGGGGTGTTGAAACCTTCAGTTATTACAGGGTATAATTTTTCCCAATGTTTTCATTGTAATGGACTAACTTAAGTCCTTGCCAATAGTGTTATTGGAACTGAGCTGATTGTTTGTAGCCCAGCAAATTCTATCTAACTATTTTTAATTTTTTTGTGAACTTGGGAAAGCCCTTTTCGCCTGCCTTTCCTCTCCCTTCTTTCTTCCTTTTTTTTCTCTCACTCTCTGAATCAAAAGCTCGAAGCTTTATTTGCCTATTTTGAATCATTGTCAAGATGGCTTCAGTAAACAATTTGACAAGTCAGTAATTTCTCCAGTGTAAATTTGTACGGTTAATAATACGGTCATATAATTAATTTTTATTAGCAAAAAATTATAATGAGAATATAATAGGCAATACATGGTAAAATCACAAAGATAATGGCGACAATAATGATAATCATTCTAACAAAACCTAGTGGTACACTAGGATTCAGAATCAAGCAGTGTATAGATAACTGTAATTAGGATTTGTAGGTCTTCTGGAAATATGGAAAACTCTATAAAACCATAAACTTCATCATTATCCCTCAGCATTCTTTCTAACTAATTTTGCTGGTATGTTAGTTTATCAGCCACACATAGAAGTTAAAGATTAGATATTTGTATTGTACAAATTCCCCATGAAGGCATTTTTAGGGCCTTTCTCAGAAGAGGAAAGCCTGGCTGGATGCTAAGAGAATGAACAGGACAAGAGATTAGGATGCTAGTCCATGCTACTGACGGTGGGGCTAGTGCTTAGTGGTTGCAAAAATTGTACAAGTCCAGATAGGAGTTAGTAATATTCTTAAAAGCTGAAAAGTACTTTTGTCTCCCAGCAGCTTTCTGACATTTGCTTTAGTTCACCACATTCTGAAAATAGATATTGGGCTCTCCGTGTTTTTTCATACCACAGAACAGTATTAGCTGTGATTTACATTTCAAAGTGCTCCTAAAATATAGTCACATCTGCATTTGCCTCAAGATATTTTTTTTTCTGCTTTTAAAAATAGTTCACTATATTTTGGGAATTGTTTTATAGGATGCTGAATTATAAACTCAGATCATTAAAGAATTTCCTTCGTTCAAGGATAATGATAACACCTATTATCTACACTATGACCCTGGGATTATAGAAAATAAACCCCAGGAGTTAGTTCTTCAGTATGCTGAATGAAATCACCTCCCCGGTCATTCTCTCTCAAAGACAATAGTAACCGGCATTTGAGTATGTGCTAAGTACTTTACAATATCCTATGAAGTGATGATTCCTTTACCCACAGGTGGAGAAATTGGGTCACAGACGTGTCCAAGGTTAGAGACCCTGTAAGTAGTAAACTGTGTCCTCATAGTAACACACAAGCTGGGCTCTTCAGCATTCAGCTCCATCTTGTCTCTAAACCAGATCTATTCAATCTGCTGAAGCAATAAGTGCTTTCAGAAAGGGACATGAGTAGACTATAATGACTGTCTTTATACACACTTGCTTTCCAGTCTCCTAGCCTATTGGACTGTGTAAGAAGAGAAAGTAGCCAGGAAAACACACGTACAACTCTCCCTTTTGTCAGCAAAAAGCAGCGCCCCCAAAGGGAAGCGGAAGACCGTTAAGATTCTTCTCTCTGGGCTGTGCGCGATGGGTCAGCCAACAAAGACAGAAAGAAGTACTGTGTTTGGGAGTGATGTCTATAAAAGGCCAGTTTTTTCCCCTCACAAATCTGAGTGGCAATAGAAGTAACGAGAAAGGAGATGCAAGAGGAGAAAAGCAGACGGAAGGAGACATGGAGACAGCATCCGTGGTCAGAGTCTCGGCACTGCTGACTGTTTTTAGAAGCAGTGACAGATACATTTGGCCGAAAACAGTAGAACAAATCATTTGAGACAGAAGACAGAACATCTTTACTGCCGTGGGGGACAACCGGCCACCTGTCTCATGTTTCTGCAGCAAATTGGGATCTGGGGCAGGAAAGCCAACCTGCTTGAGGCCCTGGGTGCATCGGTGCACTCTGCAGGGCGGCACCCAGGACCCAGGGTGGAGCCCCAGGAAGGGGATAAGGCTATACCTGCGGGTCTCCAGCGGGCCCCAACGAGCCCATAACTGATTCCCACATAATCCGCCCTGCAGAGGCACCACTAGGAAGGGGAACTGGGGGACTTCCACCCCCCTTTTGCCCCCTTTTGACAGGGATTAATAATACCTCCTCAATCTTTGACCTTCTCTTTCCTCTAGATCCCTGCCCTACTTCTCTCCGATGAAGGAAACCTGCTGCTACAAACTCTTCACCTGTTTTGTTTATAGATGCCAGAAAAATGTCTGCCGTGTCTTTTAAAAAGAGGTTTCCATTGATAAATAATTAAAACTTATAAAATGCCTGGCCCTCTATTTACAGAGAAAAGCCCAGTGCCATCTCATTTCCTAAAGACAACTGTGATTTAATATTTCAGAGCTCTAGGGGACTCAAAGGCATTCTGCTCCCTCCTAGCAGCTAGCACTCGGTGCCAGCTGAGCGAGAAAGCGGGAGGTGGGGACCTTCTCCACCTTCCTAGGAGGGGGTAGAGGGGCTTCTCTGTGTGTCAGACTTTTACCAGGCAGCTGTGGTAGAGTGCTGGACAGTGGATTCTGGACCCTGAAGCCAGGTGACCAATATCAGGATTCTGGGTTTTCCGACCAGTTCTCACTATCATGTGGGGTAGTGTCCTCACTCTAGATCGGGGACAGCAGCCTTGTAGAGTTGTTGTGAGGAGTAAAGGAGCTGATCCTTGTGACACAATTTGTGCTGTGCTGCCTCAGAGTGTCCCCTAATGTTAGCTGCTGCTAGAACAGCAAGGGTTAGGTCACCAAGGACACTCCTTGGTTTGAGTTGCTGGCCAGGCGACTACAGGATCACATCTCACAGCATTTCTAGATTTTAATTCAGACAAGAAATGGCAACTCCAGAAAAATTTTTCATTAAAATCTAGACCGACTATCTTGGATGACAAATGGAATTGGACCGTTTCCTGGGATGCTGTAGCTAAGTGTGTAAGATTGATATTCCTCTGGTAAATTTCAGAGAATTTTTTGGGTAACAAAAGTACCTTTCATAATGTCCCCACTTTCCTGCCTCACATTTTAGGCATTACTAGGTCACTGAGAAACATAAAGTCCAGTGACCCTTTGGGGAATTCAAAAGCAAATAGCTTCTATGTGCTAACAAACATTCGCCAGGAGCCTGGAAAATGATGAGCTAGAGAAAGTCATCTAACTAAAACTTGTCATCATTTGGCACTTTGTGGCTATGCATGACACAGGCCCCAGAGAGTGTGTCCCTCCTCCAATTCCAATGTCTGTATCACCCTCTGTTTCAGTGGGAAGGTTCCCTGGGGTGTGGAATGTGCATGTGCTTCAAGATGAAATGGAGAGGGTTTTCCAGTTAGACCCATCACCAGGAAACAGTGACGACCACTCTGGAAGGGACACTGGTTTGCTGTCCAACCACCAGGCCGGGCTCTCTGAACATAAAAGGCTGAGCACTTTTCCTTCCAGACTCCTGGTTCGAGTTCAATGGCAAGACACACAGTTTTCTTTATCAAAGAATCTGCTGAGCCTTGCTGCCTCATCAGAGGCACTCAGGGACAAGGCGCTGCTACTGTGCCTGCAGAGGAGTGGCTGGTAAACGTCATCAGAGGCCTAGCCCTTCAAATCTCCCTGGCTGAGTCCCATTGTCACAGCGCAGCCCACTTCCATTCTGCAGACCCTTCAGAGTGAGAGCTGGGTGACGACGGGGGACAAAGGTTTATACTACAGTCACATTGCTGCCTTGACTCTGGGCAAAGAAGTAGTGGATCTATATGTGTTTGGAGAAGCAGCCGGTGAGTAGTGGAGGAAGAAGCTTTAAGGAGGAAGCTAGAGTGGGGTTTTCTTCATCTTTGGAGGCAACTATTAAATCTGCCCCCAGGACATGTTTGTGGTTACCACACTGCCTGTTTCCCTGCCTTCCTGGAAGGAATTGGAGCTCCGGGCCCTGATGCGTGTGCGTGACCCATGTTAAGGACTGCAGACTCTGCTAATTAGGCTTAGCATTACAGCCTTGCTGCAAGTCTTGTCCAAATCTCATGCTCCAGTTGGCATCTGGCTTCTGGCCTTGTTTCTGGTAACCAGGAACTGGGTGCTGGCCTGCTAGAAGTTTCCCTGACAATAAATGTTAGCCCTAAATCTTGTAAGTTGTGCTTGCTTATATTTTTTACGTTGAAACTCTTTCCTGTTCTTCTGAATGGCATCTCATTCTTATGAAATGGGGCTTTCTGGTCTTTGGGAACTGGAGTAGCTTCGAAACCAGTCCAGGCGCCTGTCTCTCTAAGGCTATGTCTGCACACTGCTGCCCACTGGAGCTCCCTGATGTCCACTGATGCCAACAGACATCCTATGGTCAGACCTCACTTCTCCCTCAGCCCCAGTGCCAGGCTAACACTGCATCCCACCCACAGCTTACTGGAGCCACCCTGGCTTACTGGCCCCGCATGCAGACTCACTGATTCACTCACTGCTCTGAACTCTCTTTTTCTGGGCTTTTCCCATGCATTCAGCCTGCCCTCACATCTTGTTGCCCTTCTCTAATATATATGGTCTTAGATATTGTCAGAGAACCAGTCCTTCTGCCAATAGAGTTCCAGACCTATAATCAATTGACTCTATATGATGATAAAAGTTTTTACTGCTCTTTGTTTTCTTTAAAGACTCCTTTTCTTCAATTAAACAAAACAAAACAAAAACAAAAACAACAAAAACATTTTGCTTCTGTGTGTTTATTTTCTCCTGGACACCTCAGGTAGAATTTCAGCCCAGACCCCCATTCTTATTTTCTCCATCCACTTCTTTTCTTTTCTTAGGAATTTTTATTAATATGCTCCATATTTTACTGACTTAGCTTGCTTACTTTATTCAAGCCCCATGTAGGGTGGGATTTTAATTTATTTTATTAAGCCTGTACCCTGAGCCATTCCTTGCCTAGAGGAATCACTCAACAAATATTGGTGAGGTAGATGCAGGAGTGAGTGCTGAATGAAGGGTTGTGGGTATTTGCCCCTTGTCCTACAGAGGGAATTCTTCTAGCCTGGAAACCCTACTTACTGGCTTTCTGCTCCCCCCAGGGCAAGGCGCTCACCTTCAGCTTGTGCTCGTGCTCCTTGTTGACACGTGCAAGCAACTGGGCTTTCCTTCTGTTGAGGGCATCGATGAGGGCGTCACACTGGGCCACCAGGCAGGCCTCAAACTCCACACTGTTCTCCTGCATGACAGCGCACACTCAGCTACAAGGCACCTGTGTACCTCAGGCACCAGAGAAAGCAGAGCCCCCCCACACCCCCATTTATGGGAAAATGCTGCTGAAGGGATGAAAAGGAACTGTGCACATATTTACATCTTAAACTAGCTCGATACATTTCATTCTATAGTGTTAGTGCTTTGCCTTAAATTTATATAGGAAGGATAAGGGTGCTTAATAAGTTAATGTTTATAAAAAGGAAATCATGTCCACTATTTGAGTTATCTTAAGTAAAGTGAACATTGCAGAGTTGACCATGAGTCTTTTGGAGGGCTGGCATATGGCCATCTGTGTGTGGTGGAAGGTAGCATTCAGAAAGGCTGGTTGCTGGAGGAAGTGGGGCATTTTGGGGGCATGGGAGATAAAGATGATTAAATGCCAGAAGAAAGAGGGTGGCCATGGTATTTAATATATTTTTTAAAATTCAATGATAATAGAAGTTTATAGGAATAATCATAAGCAAAAGTGCTTACAACTTTATAAAGAAAGCAAATAATGAAGGTAGATAGTCTTATATGTAAGAGGCATTACCTTGCTGTAAAAATAAGATACATACCAACCAACAGTTTATGGGGTTAAGGGAATCATGTTCTAAACCATGATATTTAAATTGAATGCTGCATTTATTTTTTTATTTGATTTAGATCTGTACATGTTACAGGTATTTCTTTTAAGCAATTATCTCATTAGCTCCATTAAAGGTAGTCCTTTCAATAAGCTGCTTATACCATTTCAATTCTCAAACCATAATCTAAAACCAATTTCCCCAAACAAAAACACAGTACCACACATACAGTAACAACTGAATAAACAGCACCCAACTGAGTAAACTGTAAGTCTTTGGGGGCTAGCAAGTAAGGAAGGAGCAGCTTAGCCTATAACATTTTAATTTATTCCCAAAGATATAAAGAATTGTGTCTGAATAATCCTCTGGTAGGTATTTGTTAACTGCTTTCAAGTTCCAGGTTTTCTGTGTATACATTAGGTGTGCATTAGTGATTGCTTGACCAACGACTTCAATACATGCTAAGTTCAGCTTTTACGACAACTGCTGTTGAGTTCTCAGAGAAACTCTTGGGGAAACATCATACAAGAGCTCTCTATGTTCCATGCAGGGTAATACTGGGAGGGAGCAGAGGACTCTTTTTGTAAACCCTGATTTAGAGCAGAAAGAAAGCTTTGCTCTGATGAAGTGGCGAGGTAGAGAGGCAAGCCTGGGGCTGCACATTTTATGCCAGCAAAAGCAAAGAAGGGACTGATTGATAAACTCATTCACTTTGGAAAACAGAAGGAACTGTTAGGCTGTTAGGGAATCAAAAGTTTTAACATGGGCATGTATGCCAAAAAGCAGCAAAGGAATCACTGTGAGCTGCTTTGAAAGGCTGGTTTACATATAAAAAGCCACTTCTGTCTTAACATGGATTAAATATTAGCTCAGAAAACCTATTTACTGGAGGCCAGAGCTCAGGTTATTTCTGTGAGACAAACCTCAAAACATAAGAATGGTAAATAGCATAGAAGGTCATTATTTTAGCATCTCATGCAGTTTCTGTCTTCTTCTCCTTTAGTTATATGGGGGACTTTATAAGCTCTCAAATGCTGTCTGATCAGTTAGGTCTTTGTGTCCAAATAAGGCAGTGTGAAATTACAGTACACAGGGGGTCATGTTGAAGCGTGCTTAACTTTCTGCTTAGGGGAGAATTGCTATAGGACCAGAAGAACGAAAAGGAGGAAGGAGGGAATGAAAGGAAGGAAAGCAAAGAGTGAGCACAGGTGGGTTATCTACAAAGGGAAGTGTGACCCATTTGTTACCATTAAAAAAGATATAATAATAATAATAGTGGTGTTGTGGGAACCAATAGAGTTAACAAAAAAAAAAACAACTCAACAATAATGACTGAATTTATAGAGTCGTCTGACAGAGGCCTCTTCTACAGCTCCAGTAATAGAGAATCAGACCTCAGAGTGGAAGACAGAAATGACTCCGCAACCAGGTTGTTTCTGACTTGCTGGCAAAATGCGACTTCTCAGGGAGGGGTAGGTTTAAAGTTGGTCTGCATGTGTCTTTGTATGCATTAGAAGAGACAGAGAAAAAATAAACAGGACTTTCGCCACAACACATAAAGATGAAACAGACAAAACAGACCAACTGCCCCCATCTCAGCTACATCGTAACCCTTGAGGTCGTGTTCTGTGTCAGGTGCTGCTGGTACCTGGATCTGCTGTACCATGTTGCGGAGCTGCACCAGGAACTCCTTGGCTTCTTTGGCCCTGTCTGACAGTCCGTTCAACGCCTGGGAGAGCTGACTCTGTGGAGAAAAAGGAAACCGCAATGCTGAAACTCATAGGAAGTGGCAACATGGGGCAGTTTGATCCAAGAACTGAGGGTCCTCCAAGAACCTGGCTACTTAACAGGCATTTGGATGTGAAGATTCTTGGAACAACAGTGTCTGGACTCCTTCCATAGATTCCTACATGTTTTTTCCTCTCAGTGAACATTTCTGACCATTGCCATCAAAAGCCCTCACCAGTGGACAGCTGCCCGGAACATCCTCATGTCATTAAGTAATTAGTTCAAGGAGTAATTTATTTAATGCCTATTATTTGCCAAGACTTTAAACAAAAGAATAGCAAGTCAGATGATTTGGCAATTATCAATATTTTAATCCGAGGGCTGTTGGTCTGGGGGTAGCAGAAAAAATGAGGGAGTGGAGAGCTGGTGATGGGGGAAGGCTTTGAGCACTGGTGTGTGGCTCAAGTGTATTGACAAGAGGCGAGATGACATTCTTCTTCATCGTCCTCATCTTCCCTCTCCAACCCTGTTTCCCTAACTCCTTGCGAAGGCAGCCTCTTAAACACAGGTGAACCCCATCATGTAGGGGTGCACTTCTGCTGGGGGAGGGGCTAATGTGTCTAGGTAAGCACCTGCTTTTCAGCCTCACTGTGTGTTGCTTGGCCACAGGACACTGCTGATTGGTGACACCTAAGCCACAGGACATGTGCTAATTGTGAGAAGACTTCTGCTCTTCTTCTGATATGGCCCTATGTGGCTGGTGCAGCCTCTTGCCTTTTGTTTCCACTCGACCTGATGGCAGATGTGATGTCTGTGACTCTCCTGAGAAGCCCAATGTGGGAGGAGAAGGGGTAGGGGTGGGAAAAGAAAGTGTCTATGTCCCAATGGCATCTTTGAGTCACTGACTCCACACTTGAAACCACCTGCCACTAGGCTTCTTGCTATATGGGGAAAATAAACTTTTAATTAAGTCTCTATATTGGGGTTTTCTATTACTTGCAGCCATTCCTACTATACCAGATTTGTAATTCCTTCTTTTAGCAGCCAAAGCATCTCCTTTCATCCGTCCTCTCAACTACAGTGACAAATTCCCAATTCTCGTAACACCTTTTTTGAAAACTGAGATTGACACTCCTCCTTGCCAACACAAGGCTTCTATTTAGTCTTTTAAAAAGGATAAAATCGGGCCCACCCAGGTGGCGCAGAAAGTTAAAGCACAGGCCTAAGAATGAGTTCAGCATGAGTTCAGTCTCCACCCGGAGGTGACCCACATGGCGTGGCAGACCTCTTCTGACCCGTCCACTGCTCCCCTCAGCAGTGTACATCATCAGGCGGTCTGTTCTGCTCCCCATTCTGTCTCTGGTGAATCTTCTTACCGTCCCTGCACCTCTGGCCTCTACCCCAGCTCTGTATGAATAAATAAATAAATCTTAAAAAAAAAAAAAGGACAAAATCTTAAAACTGTAAGTCCTGGTCCAATGAGTATTTCTTGCTTGTAATGGCCTGGTTAAATACAAAGCCAGGCATTGAATCTCTTTAAAAATATGCAAGTCAAACACTTGGTGGAAACAATGTGGGGTGGTAGAAGGAACACAGACTTTCAGAAGGTTCAGATTTTGGCCCTGGCATTGAGAAACTTACCTCTGTCTGAGTTACTCCAGTGGAAAAAAAATGGGAACAATAATAATAATAATATGGAATTGGGTTGCTGTGAGGGTTTATCCCATTAATTGTCATGAAAGCTCTGGCTACTAAAGAGTAATGGGCAGGGAGTGCTTTAGAATTCACAAAGATGGCCAGTTGCTGGCTGTTCAACCTTTAAAAAGTTTTACCTCATCCATAAAATGAGAAGAGTTCTATTGCCCTAAGTACTGTATCTAAAGCTCAGAACCTGTTGGAGCATGACACATGATGAGTGACTTGACTGGAATAACTCACTCACTTTCCGCCTCACAAATACCTGCTGACTGAAGGGGGCTGCTACTGGGACAGTACTGGAACAAGGTCATTTGGAGGACACCTTTCATCCCCTGTGCACTGATCAGGCCAACACAGGTGAGTAAGAAAAACACCCAGTGAGCCTTGAGTTGCAGTAAAAGCTACTCGACTATTTGTTGCAAGGCCTCGGCTGCACTAAAAGCGTTCTTCTTAAGAACTGTTTCTAGGGGATGCAGGAGCAAAGAGGGTCTCATTTGTAAGAACAAACAATAAAATGAGAGATATACTCTAGTGGAGTCTTGTCATCGCTACTTTAGCACTTATATCCTTTCTTTGAGAAGAAGTTGCTGGGCTATCAGAGTGTCCTGTCTCTTTTTACCATTATAACACCATATACTATACTATATATAATACAGTATAATGGGCATTCAACATATATTTATATGACATAAATGTATAAAATATAATTAATATAATATAAATATATAATAATGTTTATATAATATTATAACATCACATTTATATTATAATGTCTTAGTAAAATTAGAGGACAGAAGTCAAATTCATTCAGGTACACAGAACTGAAACTACCTAAATTCTTGTATTCTGGCCTTGCAATTAGCTGCCTATAGAATATAAGTCAGATCCAGAACCATAAAGAATTGTTGACCCAGTGGGCTGTGCACTTACAGAAAAATTATTGTGTAGAGGTAGAAGAGAGGTGGCTGTATCATCTTCCAGGATTTTATATGCAAAACAATAGTGAACCACAAAAATCAGTTCATTTGCAATTTCTTCCCTCTGTCCCAAAATTCCTTCTTTATATTTAGTTCCAAGAATGCCTTCTACCTGGCAAATGGCTATTCTGGTGTTTGATAAATAGTTGCAATGTAAGACAAATACTAATTTGTAGCAATGCAGAAGGAGCCTGAAAAATCCTGCTAACTACTTATCACCAGAAAATTCTCTTATTGGAAGGTTTATATTGCATTGTTTTTTTTACGATAGTCTTTTGATCACATTTATAAACTACAGCATATGTAGAAGAACATCATTATAGATTGACTTTGTTTTCCAGAAGCATTTAAATTCCTGCTCTGTGCTAACAGATGTTCTGTATTCAGGACCACCAAGTAGTCCTATAAATGTATTACTGAGAACACTGGAGATGCAAATATTTCGGGTGTATTTTTGCTCTGCCATCATGCAGCCTGCAGCCTGCAGCCAGTCATTAGAGACAGTTTCTAATGCGTAAGCAATGATTCTCTGATTTCTGGATATTTGTTCCCCAATTTTCTGAAAAGGTATGATGATCAGAAAGTGAGTGGAAAAGGATGTAGCCAAAGAAGCACTGACAAATTTCCAGTCAAGACCTCCAGGCATGCTCTGAATAACCAATATCTCCCAGAAAGATGAGTTGTTTAGAGCTTGAAGGAGAGAAACAAAGAACTTTGCTTCTTCCCTCTCTCCTCTCTGGCTTTTCTTTTTCCACTTCGACAGAGACCCTAACACCCCTTGCCTCCCAAAGGAGTGAATGTTACAGAAGACCTGTAGCTCCATCGGGGAGAACACTTGGAGGATGTTTCAGGACCCATTGTTCTTTAGGCTTATCAAATGACTAATAGAATCCACTCCATCCCTCCTTCTTTGCCTCCTTTGTATCCGCCCAGCTGTGGAGCCTGCCCAGATGGAAGACAGCATCTCCTTTCCTTTCCTTGCTGTAAACATTACTCATGTGTCATCTCTCCCTTCCACTTACTGCAAATATCTGACGGACACAAATTGCGACAAATGAGAGGAAGCTTCCTGGCTGTCTGCGAGCTGAAATTACAGGCACAGGATGGATCACAAAGGGTCAACCTAGTGAATTGCTACAAAATACATGAGTTGGCAAACAAGCAAGGACAGTGGTGACCCAGAAAACAATCCTGCCTTTTCCCTTAAGTCCAGTGCAAGCTGCTCAGGACTTAGACCCGCACCATCTCCTTCCCAGGTCCCAAAGTCAACTTAAAACACAGAAGCGAAGTGAGAATAGATGCAGTGTGATTCTGAAGGAAGCATCCTTCTCCTTCCTCTCTCTGCCTGTCCCCCTGAGGATGACATTTTTTTCTTGAAGAAATACTGATTTTTGAGTCTCACTTGCTGACTACTATTATATGATGAAAAAGTAAGAGCAAGACATTAGAATAGTTATCACACACTAGCTATGTCTCATAAGCCGGGAACTCATGGACACTTCTAAAATGCCTTAATTGATCCTAGTCACTGCCTTGTCATTTGTGGAGGTTCAGAGATGGTAACAGTTTATTACTCACACCAGGAAAAGCTGAACCACAAGCCCTGGTGGTATGATTTCAAAATTATACTCTTTGCTTCAGCTTCCCAAAGAAAATAATTCTTTCCTCATCAGTTCAGGAATTCAGCTTTTGAATCTACAGAACCAAAAGTGATCTGATGAGGGATCATGATTTATGGCGAGGAATTTTATTATGCTTACAGTTGGGTAAACCGCAAACCATAGAAAGGCTACTTAACTTACGAAATATTCCACTTATTTTTTCCTGTGTGAAGTTTATTGGTGAATGTGAATAAAATCCTCGTCAAAGAGAGAACTCTCATGAGAGAGGGTCAGTGTCTGGGTTCAATGCTGGTTTTATCCTACTGACCTAAGTAAGACCTTGGGCAGGGACTCGGCTGAGTGAATAAGAATAAGAATTTACAGAATGACTAGTACGTGGAGAGCTGCCCACAAAAATTGATGACCTTCTAGCTAAAATTTCTATTCTTTCTGTTGTACACCTTTCCTGTCCCCCCACCCCGAAAGGATGTCTGTGATGGTGGAAGATCACTGCAGTTGGATGAGTGGAAGCCTCAGAGGCTGGAGATGCCAACTTGTGGCTAAGCCCAGCAGCAGGAATAGGGCAGGCTGTGACTTGCCAACTGATCAGCTGGGCCTGGGAACTGAACACACAGTCTAGAATGTGTGTTAAGTGTACATGTGAATATGTGTGTGAATGCAAATACAGAATATGAAACGTATGTGAGAGGGTATGAGTGTGTACATGAGCTATCCGTGAAATACTGGGAAGCTTGTGGCTTTGGATAAAGCACACCAGCCTTAAAAGTGACTTCATGATTTATTCATTTAATCAGTATTCATGGAGTTTCATCATGGGCCACGCACAGTGATTCATACTAGGAAATGATAAAGGAAGTAGACGTAGTCTCTTCCCTGGAGGAACCATTAGTGTTCTCAAACACCACCATTCTGAACTTGATAACGTCCATTTAAAGTTCTCTCCCACAGATTCTCTAACAAAGCAGAGGACTAGACTATTCTAACAATAAAAATGTAATTTCTCTGCCTCTCAGGGAAAATGAGAAGTATTTGCTTTCCTACAAAAAACATAGTCCTGACCACAGTTTGGCTTCCAGACACACTCTGTGTAGTCTTTGCCCATCATACTTCAGGTATTTCTATACCTTAGAGAGCAAACCATCAAACTGGAGGTGCAAATAAACATGACAGCTTTTTTCAGCTAAAGTATACAGGAGCCACTTTTCATCTCAGAGCATAAAGAGGGGGAAAAAACAACTATTGCCTCATCCAATGTTTAGTTTCTTGGGGAAAAATTGATTTTCCATGTCTCTATGACTTTTGCTTGGAGGACTGGAAGCTAAGATAGAATTCATGCAGCAGTTGTGACTGAAGGCATGCAACTTTAATATAGCAGCAGAACACAAACTTCAAGTTCAACACTATTTGGCCCAAGGCTCTGGCAGAGAGCATGCCTTTTTCAGGATGTTTGAAACCATGACCTCTGTGTTGTTAGGCAGTTGCTAAGTATTTACAGCAGAGGATTAAAAATATGCTTTCCTTGGGCTAGACCTTTGTATAAATATTGGGTTTTACATTCTGGAGGTGGACTCTGAACAGAGCTCCTTTGTGCATGTATTGTCTTTTCTCTAGAGAATTCTAAGGTCCCCACCCTAGGCTCAGAGCTCTTTCCAAGAAGCTTTTGGGTCTACAGATCTAGTATGTGATTCTTCCTTGCCTGTCATTATCAGGGACCCGTGTTAAGATAAGCAAAACAGATTTGATTTTATAAACTTCAGTTCTCTACATAAGGTTTTTATATATCCCAGGAGAAACTCTCAATCCCATATATTTTCCAAAGTAAAATAGATAGAAATATATATTAGAAAAATATATCATAAGCTAAGAACGTGATTTTTAAAATACACAAATGCTTTAGAAGAAACTCAAGTGTCAATGCTAAGGCAGGAATGACTTCTTATGTATTTTTTCACATTTCTAATGATAAGAAATAAATAGTTGGATCAAGCATTCATTTTATTGTTTCAAGAAGGAACTTTTTATCTCTTATTTCAAAAATAGAACATACTCATTTCAGATAAGTCAGAAAATAAAAGAATTCAAAAGAAGAAAATAAAGACCTCAATCTCACCAGTGATATACTATTGAAAGATTTGATAATGAACCTTTGTTATTTATCTTTTGAGACTTTTATATATTTATTGGCAAATACCTATATCGCTATATAATATATATCAACAAAATTGGGAACATGCCATATACCTATTGCTGTCTTGAAATCTTCCCTTTTCACTTAATATGCTATACATATTTTCCTATCTGGCTAAATACATTTTTTTTAAAGATTTATTTATTTACTCATACAGAACTGGGGTACAGGCCAGAGATGCGGAGGGTGAGAGGATTCACCAGGGACAGAGTGGGGAGCAGAACAGGCAGATCAACGAAGTACACTGCTGAGGGGAGCAGCGGGCGGTCAGGAGAGGTCTGCCTCGCCATGTGGTCACCTCCGGGGCAGGCGGGGATCGAACTCATGTGGAAGTGGCTTAAGCTTCTTAGTGCAGTGCTTTAACCCGCTGTGCCACCAGGGAGGGCCTGGCTAAATACATTACAACCCCTTTTAGCAGTAATATAACACATACTATGGGACTAGCACTACTTGAATGCTTTACACATACTATGTTTTCACAAAACAACCCTGAAAAGATATATACTATTATTCAATTTTTTTATAAATGATAGAATTAAGGTAAGGGAGGTTAAGTCATCAGAAATCATAAAGCTGGGCCTCCCTGGTGGCCTAGGGGTTAAGTCCCAGATGGAATTCTGCTTGAGTTCCATCCCTCGCCAAGGAGTTAATCTATATATGGCACAGCACCCCTCTCCTGTCTCCCCTCAGCAGTGGATTTCAGTAAATCTGCCTGCTCTGCTCCCCACTATGTCTCTGGTGAATTCTCTCACTACCAGTAGTTCTGGCCAATACCCCAATTTTTCTACACAAAAATAAATAAATAAAATATTTTAAAAACATCATAAAGTTGTTGTGAATCAGAACTGGCATTCAAACCCAAAAGCCTGTGGCCAGACTAAACTGTATGTAGGGTAACAGACCACATCATAATTTATTTAACTATACTCCTATTTTAGAACACTTAGTTTATTTCCATCTTTTGCAAAAAGCCAGAATGAAATTCTTGTATTAAATATTTGAGTCCATTCTTAACTATACCCACTTCCAGGTGTGAAATTGCTTGCTCAACAAACTTTTTTTGTGTTTAGATGGTTTTAAAAACCATGTTATCAAATTATCCCTCTGAGTGTTCATCCAGTTTCTATTCTTGCTGAAGGTGGTGTAAACAATACTTGCCTGTATATCTTACTCCAAATAGTGTCATTGTATTTATTTTGTAATCTGATAGGCAAATAACGGAATCTCATTTTTAATTTTGCATTTTAAAATTACTATGGTGCAGGGCTAAGTTTTTTTCAAAAGCTTCTCAGTGATTGTTTCCTGGTTAAGGTGTAAGTTCTCACTGGTATTGTTTATAAATCAGTTAGAAGAGGTCTAGCCCATCAATGCTACTTGAGTTTGTTAAACAAATTAACTTCTTCCTCCAAACGCTGATGACTATCTGTGGATTAACCTGGTCTCTTCTAGGTGTTTGCTCACATCTATCTTACTGATGGGAAGATTGTAAAGAAATAAAAAAGGAATCAGAAAAAAAAGTAACTATAATAAAGTAAATATTAAAACCCTTAGGCAAGTATAGATAGGAGACACTCTGTAGGGGAGGAGGAGGGAGAAGAACCAGGTCAGGGGTGGAAAGAGCACAAGGGACTGCAGTGATGGTGCATGGGGGAGCTGGTGGTAGGACTTTCACGGGGAAATCATACATTGTACAAATATGAAGGATTATATAATGAATATATTAAAAAATAAAAAAGAAAGCCCCAGGGGTCAAATTCTAGAAAGTCATCTGGAAAATCCAGGTAAATTTTGTTGGAGTGGAAGTGAAATGGATTACTAGTTTTAGTAGATTATTCACATCTGGTTCACAAAATCTCCATAGAATTAAAATCATCAATTATGGACAGGTACAAGTATGTAATAGCTTGTGGTAAATATTTAATGGGCATAAGAGAAGAATATATTCCTCTCTTATATGAGAGGGGATATATAAAAGATCAATGCATAATAAACTTTCTTACACATTTGTGAACACAATTGAACTTGTTATTTTGATTATTCAGATACCCTACCTTCTTGATTAGTATTTGTCTATTCAAACTGGAATATTTGCAAACAAATAAAAGGTTTGTTTTGATTGTGTTCTAATGTTATGTATTTCTGGGAGTTTTCGTTTATGTAAACTGTGACTTTCTCTTTTGTTTTATCTTCTCTGTGCATTAATTATACCTTTTAACATTAGATTATAAACTTCTGTCTTTCACTTAGTTATTTTTACCTTGAACTCCACTTCATCTGAAATTATTAGTTCTCTGTTCTCTTCCTGTCTCTCTTTGCCACAACTTTGCTTATCTTTTATTTTAAGACTACATTTGTCTTTTTCAATCTAGTGGCTTTCCCCCTTATCATAGGGGATTTAGCTTACCCACATTTATTTTATTAGTTGAGACAGTCAACTTTATCTCATCTATTTTGCTATATTTCTATTTCTTATAATCTCTTTTTCTTCTTAAAAGGCTTTTATTTTTGGTAGAGAGAAAAGGCAAGGAAATAGATTTTCCCATAGAGCATCCAGAAGACAACTCGGTCCTGACCTACAGAACTTACAAATAAAAAAAAGCTCCATGTCCAAAGTTATAGAAGTTTTGGTAGTAGTAGCTACTACTCACTCCCCTCGTTAGCAAGGGCCACACTGTTTCTGATAAGACTGTGCATCTCCTGCCGGTCCTTAGAAGTTGGAGGAGCTTTTGATTGAAAGCAAAATCCCACAAAAAATGAAAAGAATGTGGAAACCATTGAAACTTGTAGACACATTTCAAAGTTGAATTAAATATCAAGAGTTGACTATTTAGCTCTTCCCATACACATGGGGGTGTTTGTCACCTGACCTCCTGATATGGCAGAAATTCTATGCGATGGATCTGACCCCACAGCCTCATGACTAACTCACCAACCACACTTGCTTCCCTATCAGGCCGTGGTCTGATTGAATTTCAATGACTTCTCAAAAATTAGGACAGTAGATTTTCAGACTCTTCAGAGCAGGTGCCTATTGTTCATTTCAGAAGGCAAAGCTGATAGTGTTTAGACAAGAAAGTGTTCCTTTCCTACTTCAATCAGTTCATTAGCCTAAAGTTACCCTGAGATCTCCCTTTACTTGAACTTTTGCTTTATATAAGAAAAGCTCCTTTTATTTTTTGCCAAAGATGTGTGATCATTAGGATAGTAGGATATATTAATCACAATATCTGAATTCTAATTCTGACTTCTGCTCTCTACAACACTGCTGCAGAGCTTAGCACAATTTCTTTAAATACAAAGAACACGTATGGAGAGACCTTCACACTCCCACTAGCCTGACATCTGCAAGGTGGCGAGGAGGGGGAGGCTCACATGTTGCTAGTGGAAGTTAAAATGGCAAAGCCACTTGGGAAGCTTGGCATTTTATAGCAAAGTTAAATATACACCTACACTGCATGAAGAATTTGTCCACATGGGACTTAGATGAAACGTTCATAGTAGCCTTATTTATAATAGCTCCAGTGTAGAAATTGCCCAAGAACTATTGACAGTAATATGGGTAAATAAATTCTATATAATCATACAATGCAATACTGCTTAATAACAAAAGGTATAAGCCAGTGATATATGGAAACCACAGATTTAAAAACCTTAGGCTGAACAAAAGAAGTCAGACATAGAAAAGTATTATCATTTTATATATTGTCATATAAAGCTCAGAAACAGGCGGAACCAACCCATGAGAATAGAAGTCAAGAATCTTTTAAAAATTTATTTATGCATATAAGAGCTGGGACATGGTGGACTTTGGAAGTGGAGAAATAGACTGGAAGATGTTGTGAAGAAATTCTCTGAGATAAGGATATGTTTTATGGTTTGTTCTGTTGGTTGAAACATTAAGTTCTTCAATTTAATTCTTAAAATAAAAAAATATGTGCATGTGAAAGTTTATTTAGCTTAAAATTAAGATTTGTGTATTTTAGCTGATAATTTTTTTTAAGATAGAATTTTCTCCAAAGATTAAAAACTCCTCTTTATAGTTAATCTCTGTTTACTAAGATCCCATGTTGTATATAAAAAAAGCTTTTTTTTCCCCAGATGGTCTTATTTTTCAATTGTATCTCTAAATTTAAGGAGATACCCACAACACCCTCAAGATTTCACTTGATTTTCCTTAGGATTTGTTATTGGGAGCTGTTGCTGCCTGGGAAGAAGATGGTTCTCTCTCAAGCTCTTACCCTGGTCACACTGCTGCTTTTCTTCTAGTGAAGACACCCAGCAGCACCTGCTATCTAGTCAAATGGCAGCTGGTAATTCTGGTGTGTGTGCACTTTCACTGTGACATGATTTTAATTTTTATGACTTGTTGGATTGATGACAGTGCTTTAGAAGGAAGTGTGTCCCTATCTGAAAAGTGACTATTCCTTGGAAGAAACAGGAATGTTTGGAGTCATGGTGTAAGAAATAAGATGGCACACCATTTCTGCCAGGATCCTCATTTACCTTTTGAATTTCCCACAAATACTTTAAGGCTTATAGTTCACATCCACGCTACCTGATCAACTCATGATGTCATAGCTTTGCAGGAAGATCCTGTGCACAGATGTGTTCAGTTCTTTTACTCTGATTGTTTGAAGGGCAAGCAGCCATTTTATACTGATGATAAAATCACGTATTCCTTCTCTGACAGTCCTAATGCTTAATTTATTAAGCCTGAATATAAAGACATTAAATTACTCTTAAAATAACTCTCCCTCTCATTGCATGGCTTCACTCCCGTAAGAACAAACTACAACACAATCTTATTCTAATAAATGATCCTCTTTGTTGGTAAAAGAAAAACTCTTGGATATCTTAAATAGCTAAAACACATTTAGATCTCTATTCCTCTACCCACTTATCAAAAGGATGTTTAGGATTCAGTTATTTACAGGTGTGTTTCCATCCAAAATAAAATTTATAGGTATTATCAATATTGCTCAGAACAATGGATTTAAGTCATGTCTGCTTTCTTTTCACCCTTTCTAACCTGCATTATCATCAATCCATCTCCAAGCAAGTGAACTGCAGCTCCAGCCTAGGGAAATGGGAATGGTTTCCATGACAACAGATTTTTGCTCTGCTAGTTAGAATCTAAGATTTGACTCCCATAATCATGGGAATCGGTTGATTTTGTAAACGTCTAAATGTGCAATCATTTCCAAAGAAAGCCTCTTATAAGCTTGCATGAGTCAGGTTATGTGAGGTGACTGCTGAATCTGCCACCAACATCACAAACAGTACAATGTCAGGGACGTGCCTGTTTCGGGCTGCTGCTCACTCCCCCCTCTCGCCCAGTGTGGGCTGCACAGCCTGGCCTTCTTGTGAATGCCAACGTTTTAATCTGAGGTGGAGGGAATGCATTTTAGAGCACCTCATAGCAAACGATACGTGTTCATCCCCAATGCCTCTCCTTATTTTCAGAAACTATTAGTTCCTTGGAGATGGGACTCTCAGAGCCATTCTTCAGGCACTCGGTATGGTGTCAATTTAATTGCTTATCAATTTAATTGCTTATCTATTTCTCTAAAATTAGGTCCTGCTATTGCACAAGAATATTCTTCCTCTTTATCATCATTCCCCTCTTTAGTAATATGTCTTATTTTATTAATTAAAAAATATAGAAACATTTCTTGGTATTTTGTTTTATAACCTGGAATGATAATGTGTTTCAAAGAAATTTTATGAACACATTTTCTGAATAACATTTATTCAAATAACAAATCAGAATGGTTGTCATTCTGGAAGTGGATTCCATTCCTGAATCCATTAAACCACGTCTCTTTCTGAGCAGCTGGACTAGAATTACCACTGGGTCTGAAGTTGTACTGGAGGGAGAGGTATTGCCCTCAACCGAGATCTTAGGAAGGAAAGCACATGCAGAGCTGATAAGCACCAACGATAATAATAAGCTTCAAAGCAAAATTGCAGCTTTTATAAGGATGTAAATATTCAGGACTGTGATGAGGAGCCTCTGTATAGTACAAACATGATCACTGCATCAACTTCCTCTCACCCCAGTATATTGATGCATTATGTTATGAGCTGATTTTCAAAAACGTCGGTATTTGGGCTGACATGGCCTCTGCCCAGAAGGTGGACTGAGGCCAAATCTGGTAAAGTCTGCTGTCTGTCATGTCCACTTTCCTCAGGGCATCAGGCTGCCCTGATGCCAACGCACTGCCTCCTTCCCCCTCTCAAAGCGAGGAAGGACCTGACATCAGTCACAGTGACTGGCCTGACACCCTCTACCCTTTCACTGAAATTTCTTCTTATTAAATTTTAACCTAAGCTAAATAATTCCATTTTACATCCTTTACTTCTAGTTGTCAAGTGAAAGATTTTGTAGTTAAGAGAATTTTCAATAATGCTGAGAAAAATGGGAATGACTCGGGTGAGGAAAAAGGATTTTAAAATTATACCAGTTTTGCTTTGTTGGCCAGAAAAGTAAATGCTTCTCTCTCCTCCCACTCCTTCCATTGCTTCCTCCTTAAGGGAGGACTAGGCCAGTGGAGGCCAGCAGACCACTGGAGGCCCAGCCTACTGACAGGTGGGAGGCAAACAACTGGGGTCCCTTCATTGTGAGCTTTACCCAGGAGACAAACCTCACCTGCTCTGGAACCAACCCAACCCAGTCCACCTGGCAGCAGTTTTCTTCTAGACCCATCTTTTCATTTTTTTCCACTTGTTTTCCCTCCATTTATGGAGATGTCCATGTTGTTTTGTCAGCTATACTGCAATTATGGCATCTTATATTGATTTTTTAAAAAAGATTTTATTTACTTATGCATACAGAACTTGAACTGGGGTACAGGCCAGAGTTGCAGGGGGGCAGTGAGAGGATTCACCAGAAACAGAGCAGGGAGCAGAACAGGTAGATCGAGAAAGTACACTGCTGAGGGGAGCAGTGGGCGAGCCAGGAGAAGTCTGCTGCGCCATGTGGGTCACCTCCCGGCAGGCCTCTTACTCGCACTGAAGTGGTCATGGCTTGGCTTAGCTTCGCAGTGTGGACTCCAACCCGCTGCGCCACCAGGGAGGACCCCAGACCCATCTTTACCCTTCTCTGGGTGAACCAGAGCTGGCCTTCTTTTCTTGCTTTCTGTCTTCTCTGATTATATGTCTATATACTAGATATGTATAGCCCTAACATAAAGCACCGTCTAAGTTCATAGTTAAGAATAGTAGTGATGTAGTGATATTATGAACATTAGTGTCTAAATTTATTTATGAGATCCTGAAATGCATGTTATAACCTTCTATACTGTCTCTACCTTCGAATTTCTAAGAATGTTGTTATTAGAATGAATCATGAATATCTTATACAGAGCTTCAACTTCTGCTCATTTCCTGTTCTATATTTAAAATAACAGAACTCAAGTATGCTAATGGGTAACTAAAGTATGGTGAGAAGTAATGGGTGATTAAAGCATGGTGAGAAGAGAGGTGTTAGAGAAGGAAAAAAACCAGAATATGTAGAATATGTGATATTCTGGGTAGAATATAGTTGACTAGAAGTTGGTAGGAATGCAGGCAATGTGGGAAGAATGTAGAGAAGAGAAAGGTAAATATATATAAAACACAGAGAACACCAGAAAGAAAAAGAAAAATACCTGATGGTTTCACTCATAGCAGGAAGGAGTGTAAGGGGCAAAAAAAAAAAAAAAAAAAAAAAGAGAGAGAGAGACAAACAAATGTAACAGAGTAAAAATGAAAACAATGAACAACTAAAGACAGACATTTTATGGAGGTGAAAAGGGGAATGGGATCAGAACTGAGTGGGAACAGCGCATTGGACTGTGCTGATAGCACACAGGTAAATTGGTGGTGGGAAGCCCAAGGGGAGTACAAATGAGATGAAAAAAATGCACAGAATGAAGAATGATGTAATATATATATATATATATATATATATATATATATAAGTGCAAAAAATACAGAGAACAAATTAGAATAAAATATTAGACCATCTGGGATAGAATGTAAATGCTTGTTGGCTGCATAAATACTCTTGATCAGTTTTACCTATGGTCCATTTATTGCCCCCCAAATAGATAATAATGTCCTAGCTAAGGCTAACCCTGAGGAGCTAGAGGGGAGCGAAGTCACAGAGGTTTTATTGAAAATTGTAAAGGACACCATATATTAGGGTTTATAACTTAGAGCTCCTTTACGTGATCTATAGCATATGTAAACAAGTAATAGAATGAGGCAGTTCAGTGATTATACATGACTGCTTTCCTATTATTTGGTTTTAGAATGAAACTGAGAAGAGGTGGCAGTTTTGCAATATGTTAATGTAGGTGGGAATACATCCCCCAGAATTTCCTTTCCTGTATGTCCAATTAGGATAAGCACAAGAGAGATTATTGTGGGAGATTTGGAGAGTGAAGGAAATTAGCTGTCATTTCGTAACTCACACAAATTGTTATATTTCTACTGGTTTAACTAGTTGGCATAAGGCAGCAGCTAACTCACCAAGTACTCCAACTTCTCACTGACCTTCCTTCAGCATCTCCAATTCCTGAACTACGTGTGTGTGTGTGTGTGTGTGTTTGGTTCTATAATAAAGGTTTTACAGGATACCTGCATCATGTCACACCAAGTTCAGAATCAAGAACTGATGTGGGTTTCATTCCATCCTCACATACTTGAGTGTTTCAGCCTTTTGTAACTCTGCTAACAAATGAACAAGTTACTGACTGACTGAATGATTGACTGACTGACTTACAGACTGACTGACAAAATATTCCAGTAGCTCTGCTTCTTTGATTGAATCCTGACTGATATAGAAAGATAAGAAGAGTTTGGAAAACATTTAATTCTAGAATAAACAGATTAAGTGTTCTATAATGACTGAGGACACAGAAACCAAAAAGCAAATCAAAATGTAAATAAAAACTCAATAAGATACTACTTCATCCAATAAAAATTATTGGGTGTAGAGAAATTGGGGCTTTTATACATTATTGGTGGGGATGTACAGTGATGTAGTAGCACTTTGGAAAGCAGCTTGTGAGTTCCTCAAAAGTTAAACAAAGTTACCAAGTGATCCAGCAATTTTGTGCCTAGGTATATGCCTGAGAGAAATGAAAACATGGGTTAATGAAAAACATTTGTGCAGAAATATTCATAGTAGCTCTTTTCACAGCAGCCAAATGTCTATTAATTAGTAAATGGATAGAGGAAACGCAGTATATCCCTATGATAGAATATTCAGCAATAAAAAGAATACTTTGGGCTCTCCCTGGTGGTGCAACGTGTTAAAGCACTGCATTATGAAGCTCTCCGAAGCCACTGCAGCATGAGTTTGATCCCTAGCCAGGGAGCTGACCCACATGGCACAGCAGACCTCTCCTGACCCACCCGCTGCTCCCCTCAGCAGTGTACTTTGTCAATCTGCCTGTTCTGCTCCCCACTCTGTCTCTGGTGAGTCCTCTGACCCACCACACCTCTGGCCCATACCCCAGTTCTGTAAGCATAAATAAATAAATCTTAAAAAAAAAAAGGAATGCATCAATAGTACAGATATATAGCACAATATGAATAAAATTTGAAAACATTACACTGAGCTAAAGATGCAAAGATTGCACATTATATGATTCCATTTATCTGAAATAGCCACAGTAGCAAGTCTGTAGATTACCAGTTGCCAAGGGCTGGAGGAAAGGGAACTAGGGACTGCTCATGGTATAGTTTCTTTATGGAATGATGAGAATCTTCACATCTAGATGTGGTGATGTTTACACAACAGGGTCACTATATGAAAGCCTACTGAGCTATGTAGCTCATTTATGGCATGTGAATTTATCTTAGTAAGGTAATTACTGAAAAGTCAAACAGTCATTTTAATACATAGAGTAGAGCTCCAGTTATATAAAACCTAAATAAAATTTGATTTGCAGGCAATTCCATTTTCAGTATAAGTCTATAGAAATTATGAAGTCTCAAAATAGTTATTAAATATAGGGGTTGAGTTTACTTAAAAGGAAAACTAATCTCCAGAAGTCAGTAAGTGTTCACAGGAAACAAGTAACTGTCAAACAAGTAACTGTCAAACAGCATGGTATTTGAGTGAATCTAGCATGATATCCTTGTAGAAAAGAAAACACTTGTACGGAAAAAGAAAATTTAATTATGTTATGTATTTGGGGGGGGTTATAATCTGTTTAAATAATGAAAGCAGAGTTCATAGCCTCACAGACAGGAGTCATATGAAGTGCAAAGATCTAAGAAACCTGGCCACGAGATATACTGAAGCCTGCACAACCACTGTAGATCAAGTTGTTAAAATTCCTTAAATTAGCAGCCATAGACATTACTTGGTTTCATCCTGAGGGCTTTCAAAAAAAGGTCTGAACTATCATTTCATTAGTGATAAAATTTACCTTGGGCTCAGTGACATAGAAACCATGCCTGCCTTAGAAGTACATCATAGAATTACTCTAACGATCAGCCCTTTTATTTATTATCATTAAGATAGTGCTCCACTATTTCAAAAAGCCTCAGCATTGTTGATTTGGCATAAATGACTAACAAATGCAAAAGCAAATGAATGGATTAGATTCTGCATCCATAAAATAAAAATTGTCACATTCAGACTTAACGTTCCTATTAACATAATTTGGTGTTAAGCACCATTATGGGCTTTTGTTATTCTTTCATCAAGACTGAAAAGATTACACCTGCTCTCACTGTGACTTACAGTGATGTGAACGCTTCTTAGCAGCGAGCATCTGTACTCTCAATGGAATTCTAACCTTCCTAGTCCCCCCAGACACGTTTATTACAGCACAGCCACATCCGTCAGAACAACTTGGGAATGGACTGCAGAAGGAGTTACTATTCACTGCTTCCTTCATTTTCTCATTGAACAAATGTGCACACACACACACACACACTCTCACATGCATTGAGAACCCACTTCGGTGAACGCTGCTCATGCATTGGAGATATGATGATAACAAAATGAGCTCCTGCCCAAACAGAGCTCACATTCTACTGGCAGACAAAAAAGCAAAGATTATAACTGTGTCTTTATTTACACCTATGTCTATATATATACACAGGAAACTCCTTATGAAAGATTATATTTTCAAAAAATGGTCATATCTATATATTTATTTCTGTCTAGATTTACTTTTAACAATGTGACCTACCAAGAGATTGGTGGGGGGTAGGGGGTAGCATCTATGTTTCCTTTTCTTCAATCTGAAGAGGTTCTTGGGATTTTCTCAATCAATAGAATATAACAAAAATGATCTTAAGTCCCTTTCAAGGTTAGGTCCTTAAAAGAATAAAGCTTTGGGCTCTCCCTGGTGGCACAGTGGGTTAAAGTACAGCACTAAGAAGCTAAAGCCACTTCATGAGTTTGATCCCTGCCCTGGGGGTGACCCACATGGCGCGGCAGACCTCTCCTGACGCACCTACTGCTCCCCTCAGCAGTGTACTTCATTGATCTGCCTGTTCTGCTCCGTACTCCATGTCCGGTGAAGCCTCTCACCGTCCCCACACCTCTGCCCTGTACCACAGTTCTGTATGAATAAATAAATAAATCTTAAAAAAAAGAATAAAGCTTCTTCCTGGTTTGTAGTCCTCTAATCTCTCTCTCCCCACCCCCTTTTTCTAGCTCTCTTTCTCTCTTACTGCTTGTTACTCCCTATCTTTCTCTCCTTCCCTCCCTCCTTGGTTTGTCCAAGGCCACTTGGAGGTGGTGTGGTTGTCTTAGCAAAGTCACTAGTGTGGGGAAAGGATTGACAGGCAGAACTGGGGGTGAGTGGGGTGGAGGCAGGCAGGTGGCTGCATGTTGAACATGGGAGTTGGGAGATTTTTCCACAAAGCACACCGGAAGAGATGTGTTCATGTAACTTGCTAATGTGGGTGCAATCAGAGGAGGAGTATAATGCATACAACTAAAGCATCCTAAACTTGGGTTGTTAGTGGGGTGCAAATGTGGGCTCCCTGGAGAAAAGGATGGAACAGTCAAGCAAGCCATACTTAAGGTCTTTTATATGACAGGCACAATGATCGAGCTACTGAATTCTATTATTGCCCTTTATTAGCTTGGTCTTAAATCATTTCTCTCAATATGTATTTTCAAACTCTTTAATATGGTAGAAAAAATACCTATAAGTGTTGTAAAGCAAACTACAAACTACCCAACACTTGAGGAGACCCTTTAAAAATAACAAAAGAACCAAGATCTATGAACACATTAGGAATTATTTTTTAGTTAGTAATCCCACTTCAAAATCTTTTTACCCCTACTATTATGTATCTGTTGGAATTCCTCTTCATCTAGGAGTTAATTTTGATTATTAACAGCCTTTCCCTTGGTGTTATTTATTTTTGGCTATTGTTGCTACTAGCAACATTTGATTTGTGAATCCTTACAGATTTGCTTTTGAGTAGCAGATAGTGATTCCAATTATCTGAAGCAGAAAGTCAATGTGTTGCCATATTCTCACTCTTGAATGATATAAACTTTCGATTTCCAAGTAGGAGTTTTGATGTAAGCACAGAGGTTGCCAAGATTCTACAACATTTAGTTTAGCTGTAGTCACTGTGCCCTCAGGCCCCATTACTTAAGCAGATTCCTTTTCAGGCCTCATTCTTGTCTCCAGATACATAAATCACTACCTATAAATCTCTAAGTGTTGAGAGCGAGGGTTCAGCAGGTCACCTCACTTTCTTGGTGTATTGTGTAAGCCCTGTGCCACATTTCTGACACTGATAGAAAGAACTTGTCACTCCCCTATCTGTATCACCTTGCACTAACCAAACAAACTCAGATTTGAAAAGAACCTTGAAAAATGCCTTGCACAAAGCACTTCTATATCACATTTGGGAAACACCTTACTCATGAAAATAAGACAAATTTTATTTTAGATACTCTCACATTATTTACCAGATTCTTAAGAGCCCTAAGATAAATCAAATTTTCAAATGCCTATTTCTTCTTGGTCCTGGGGGAAATTCTTTGTTTCTTCCTAGTACTTTATTTTTTTTAAAAAAAGATTTATTTATTTATTTAAAGATTTATTTATGCATACAAGAACTGGGGTGTAGACCTGACCTGTCTGGGGGTGAGAAGATTTCCCAGAGAAAGAATGGGGAGCAGAACAGGTACTGCTGAGGGCAGCAGTGGGCAAGACAGAAGACTTGAATCTTTTCTCTCTCTTTTTTTTTAATGTTAGCATAATATTGAAGAATTACAATTTTTTTCTTTGTGATAAGGGTAATTTATATCGTACTATATGTCTCAGGGGTATAGGTTTACCCCTCTACAACTGAATGTTATTTCACCACACGTCCCACCAAAGCCCCAGTTATACTCCACTGGAACCCCCTCTCCCCTCGCTCATCTCCCCACCTCTAGTCACCCTCCCACCCCCTGTCATAGTTCTTAGAATGCACTGTGCTCTCCTCCCTCTTGTTTTCACTTCTTTCCCGCCTCCTTCTCTCCGGCCTCCCTTCCCTTGAATGTCTCAGACCTGTAGTCAGCTCTCAAGGTTTGTCTTGATGAAGGACTTCAATATTTATGGGAGGAGGGGGATCCTTCCGAAGAATGGGACATGTGTAGTGCACTCTGACAATCGGGGATCCCTCCAGCCAAGTGCAGAAGAGTTCTTTCAACACTTAGTTTTAGCTTGCACTTCATACTCCTTGGGAGTATCTCAGTCACACAAGCTCAACTGTAAAATGGATCACAATAGATATTCTTTTAGATGGGAGAGGTTAGAACTTACTCAATAAGAAAGTCTACAAAATGTAAGGGAAATATTTATGGGCAAGGATGAATTTATAAAGATCAGCTGTCTTAAAATCTTTAAAAAATGAAGATGTGAATTTAATCAGTTACCATCTCTAAAAATAAATGAATGGGTCACCTGAATTTGAAACATTCATTATCTTAAAATGTAGTAACTGAAGTCCAGAAATGATCACAGGAATAGTTAATCTTGCTCTATAAATCACTTTAACATCATTTTTAAAATATAATTTATAACTTGCACAGAAGAAAAAGGATTAGATCTTATGTATACTTATTCCATCTATTACTTTGAAGTTACAATGTTATTATTTCATTAAATCTAAATACCATCAATTATAAGAAGCACCATTATTTTGTGTTCCAAAAAGAAAGACAAGCATTGCCAATTAAACTATGAAAAGATTTTCTAGTCACATTGATTATAAGGCATATCCTGATTTGCAGAGATGGTAAAATGTGGGGGAAATGTGTGTAGTAGGTAGAATAATGGCCCTCAAACATACTCTAAGGCTCAGAAACTGAATATATTCGGCACATGGCAAAAGGAAATTCAGTTTGCAGATAGGGTTAAGGCCTATGAACTTGAGTGGGACTGACTCATTGTGACACCTGTAAGAGCCTAGTAAGTGCTGTGGGGGTACCATCAGCAGGGGGATGACCCTGGACTGTAGTCACAATCTCACCATAAGGTTGTTAACAGGGAAGACAGTGGCAGATGAGACAGAGCTGTGTGATTTCAGAGAAGTGGTCAGAGAGAAGCAAGGCTTTAGAGACGGAGGAAGGGGCTTGAGTCAAGAAATGTGGATGTTCCTGGAAGCTGGAAAAAGCTAGGAAACACATTCTTAATTTTAGCCAAGAAAGAACCTGTGTGGGATTCTAACCTATGAAATGTGAAAGAGAATAATTTGTGTTGGCCCAAGACACTAAGGCTGTATAATTTGTTATGGTAGGGGGAAGAAGCTGATACAGTGCCTTACAATCCATGCCTTTTACAAATTTGAAATAATAATTCTTTGCATATACATAAATTCATGAGAATCATTCAATTATTCCCAAGTAGTTTTAACCAATCCAGAAAGGCTTAATTAAGTCTAAAACCATCTTTTCTCTGATCATCACTCCATTCATATCTCTGATGTTTCTTTCACATCTATTTATTACACATGTGGAAAAGCAAGACTTTACCATAGGACAAAAGTCATGGCCAAGTATTCACAGTCCTTGGTCAAGCAAAAAAAACTCAAATAACTCCAAAGTATTAATAACTCTTGAACCAGAGAAGAAACTAATGTATAATCAGTAAATAGTTATCATGTAATGGAATAACAAAATTAATTAATATTTCCTTGGTCTTACAATTTAAAACATCAAATTCTTTACATTAGTCTTCAATCTAGCCTATGACACACTGATTCTACAAACATGTATAAATTGCAATTGTACTATTTAAATCCAAAACCGAATTTCTAAAAACAAAGCAAAATAAACAAGTCCATGAAATAATCTCTAATGCCAGATATGCTAGGCTCCAGGTCCCAGATCTCATCAGTCACAGACAAGGCCTTGACATTAGACAAATGAGTCTCCACATTTTCCAGGCAGTTCGGAAATGTCACCTCACGTGTGCACAGTGAGAAAGCCACCAGCAGGCACGACACTCTGCATACAAAATAGATGACCCAGGCAGGTGGTTTGGACCAACAGCTTGAGAAATCATCAAGAAAACCATTATGTTGTTATTCTTAATACATCATTCTTCTTTCCAGCTTTTCAGTCCAGGATCTTAATTGCAACTGGTCCAAAATCTTGATTTTTCTGGTAAACAGTTTTTTTGAACATTTTATTTCTTTGTTTCTTCTATCCTTGCTGTCATTCACACATAATACAATTTCCCCAAGCTTTTCCTTACCTTCCTTCAAATCAAAGGTCAGTATTTCCAGCTTCTTGGGCCAAGAAGCAATTTTTTATTAAGGTGAATTAGAGATTTAAGGCAAGATCTTACACCTATTAATATTTATCTGGCTTGGCTTAGCTTCTGCCTATCAGACAACAGAAAGAATAAATGAATGCATCTCTCATTCTTTAACAGAATTATTCTGGAGCTTTTTATTTTGGGAGTATTCACTGATAAGCCTCTTTGGGTAGCCAGCAGAAGGCCTCAGACACATATTGGTATCACCATGGTTGCTGTGCTGTCTTTCAACTCGTGTTTTATTACCCTAAAACTCTACCACCCTTTGATGGAAATTGCTGCTCACATATTCAATGGGAAACAAATTACATGGGCAGCCATGCCAGTAACAGGCTGAGCTAATGAATTGTTCTATTACCATTATTAGTCTGAAGGAGTGCTATTCTTTTCCCAGAATTAAAGTATTTCTGCTTCTAAAATAACCAGTTTTATACAGCAGATACTCTTTGTCTTTAAGAAGCGCTATATATATATATATGTATATATATATATGATATATGTAAATTATAGATATGATATATACATATAGATCATATGTAAAATATATCACTTCCATACATTTATTTTACAGTAATTTTTACATTATTTTCTCTTATAGATGAAGAAATTTGTCATTTGGAAGGTATTATTGTTAATGTTATTAAAGCTTGAGTTCTCTTTCTTTAATAATAATATTCTATTTGCTAAAATATAAAATACTAAACTATTATGTCATATATGAAAATTTTCCCTATTTTTTTAACCTTTAAAATCTTCTGTCAACTACTCCTTTGTGACTGTCTAAAAATATGACATATATGGCCAATATGTCATTATACATCAGCAGTTTTCAGAAGATATGAAAATCATGTTCCATTTTTGTTAGATAAATCAAAATCATGGTCTTTTAATTTGAATGAATTAATCTTTCTTCTAGTAACATAGGTTATTGGTTTAAAAAATAGGTGACTTATAAAATCCACTTATTAAAAAAAATATTTTTGAGACTAAAGCATTTGTGTAAGACAAAACCATCTCTGAAAAAAGAATGAGGAGGTAAGTGAAAAAGGTGTCTGCAGAACCTAGTCAATATGTAACAGGGTGGTCCCTAGGAAAAAGGGAAGTTCCAGGTTCCCGTCCCACCCAGAAGGAGGGTGGAGCTGAGCAGAGAAAAAGGAGAAAAGAGAGAAGGAAGCTGGATGGAGACCAAGACGGAGACCTAAGGAAGCCACATGGAGCAGCAAGTATGTGATGAAGAAACCGTGCTTGTTTCCTGACCCTGGACTGGTTAAGGCAGATGTGGGTGAGAGACCTGTAGGGAGGTGACTATGGCAGTGTTTATATTGATTTTGATTTTGCTCTTTTCCTCCCAGACTTGTCTGGCCATTTCTGACCCTTTTCCTTGGGTCCCAGCCAGAAGGTGCTTTAGTCTTGTGGCGGGCTTTCAGGCCTTGCTTTGGACCAACCCCTTTTGGGTGGACTTTGCCCACGAGGGGATGGGTAACTTCAGGTGTTTGATTTAGAAGTTAAATTCTTTGTGTTCCGTATTGTATTTTTACTGTATTAAAGTCCCTTTTCATTAAAGTTTTATATGTTTTGTCTTGTTCCGGTGGATGGCAGAACCCACTTAGATCAGGCAGGTTTTTGGGGCTTCAGGGGTGTCCCTCTCCCCCTGTCCTCTAACAGAATTGGGGTGCTCTATAACAGATTTGTGGCTTCCTTAGGTCTCTTCTTGTTCTCCATCCTGCTTCCTTCTCTCTTTTCTCTTTTTTCTCTGCTCAGCTCCACCCTCCTTCTGGGTAGGGCAGGGAACCTGGAACTTCCCTTTTTCCTAGGGACCACCTTGTTACAAATATACAAGTTTATCCACTAAAGATCCTGAAAGGTAATTTACACAAAGGAGAGAATTTTGGGCCCTGATTCCAGGCCAATTTGCCCTGATTTTAAATTAAATTCTAACAACCTTGATTATTTAGTTTCTAAGTCTAAAATTCACAAAACGTGATGCTTCTATAAACAGATTATCAAAGAGGCAGCAGCTGAGAGCCTACCGGTAAAGAGAATGAAAAACAAACGAAAATGAGTTTCCATGGAAATCGCGGGGCCCAGGCTAATACACTTGAGCTTCCCACAGTAAGCATGAGGGTGACCCTGTATTATAGCACAAAACAAGCATGAACTGGAACTCAGAGCCAAACCAGAGTGTAGTCCCCACAAAACCACTTATAATTTGAGTGTCTTTGAGCAAATAAACACCTAGGAGCTGTGAACTTCACATTTACAGAGTGCCTTGCTTATCCTATTAACATTATTGATTAGAAAGACCAAATAAGATCACCTTGAGTTGTTAGGTTACTGATTCAGCTGCTGTGAATTTTCTTTACCAGAAAAAAGACTGCATTTCTTAGCCTCTCTCATAGCTGGATGTGATCCTACAACCAACCCTAGCTACTTGGATGTGAGGAAAGTCATGTGCACATCCTCCAGCTCATACCCTCCTGAATCATCTTTCCCATAAGGTAGGGAGTGTGCAATGTGGGGAGGAGCCTCCCAGGCAGGAGAATGGCTGGCTGCAGTGGGAAGGAAGTTGCCAGCTCCTGGTGACTGCCTCAGAGAACAGGTAGACTCAACTCAGGCTTTTGGTGAAAGCGATAAATTCTACTTTGTTTAAGCCCCTACAATTCAGCAGCACGTGAGGTCTCTCCATCACACCAGTTCAGAATGACAAATGCCCTGAAGATTCTGGGAATTTGTGATGAGATGCTAAGCAATTAGAAAAATATCGCTGATTCCTAAGCTTAAATGGGTTAGCTATCCACACGTCTGTTATTTGCGTTTTTCTCCAGATTGTGGCACGAAACAAGAATTTTGGAGTCTTCCTGCTAATTACACAGTTCTCCGCATTCTTTAGAGCAAGTCAGAATATGGATGAGGTATAGTCCACCTGGCCTAAGACCCGCCCCAAATTAGCGCAGCCCCTCCGCCCCCGCCCCCCAAACACAAAATGAGTCTTGGATATCAACTTTTTCTACCATGAAGGGAAACAGTGGGACATAGAAGATCAGAGAGGAGAGGAAGGATAGAGGCTTTTCATTTCCCTTAACACCACTCTGCAACTTTTTCTCATGTTACCATGGTTACCTCCTGACTTTTGAGTTCCATTCTACAACACTGGGGAAGGCAGTAAACATGTTAGTTACCCAGGTAACTTCATTAATCATAGGAAATAGAGCCTTATCTGCTAAGAATGCACACATTTGGGGTTGTCTTGTTCTTACACAGCTCTGCTTAATTGTTCACCAATATTCAAACTGGAGCTCAATAAAAAGAATGGAAAAAAATATGTAGCCCCATTTCTCTATTACAGCTTTGGGCATCTAACATTACTGCAGCTTCTTTTGAATATTGGTTACCAGCAAGGCCCTAAAGCCAGGTTCAAAACAGTGCATTACGTGGAAAATACAGAATCAATTCTACAGCCATAGTCTTTGTTTTCTTAAGTCTCTCATTTGGAAAGAATCTATCAAACTGGAATATTTGACTGAATTACCTCCTGCATGGAGTACTTCTGAATTTGTTATAGTTTTCCTAGAATTCTTTTTCTTCCTGCTCTAAATTACTCAACTATCAGCATAATATTTCAGAAACAACATTTCCATTATATTATGTACAATAAAAATGGTATAAAATACCATAATGTGTAATGTGATTATAATGTGCAAGTTAATCACAATGTATGCTATTTAATGTAATGTCATGTTTTATTGTGGTTTTAAGTTACATTTACTTGACCCCTTTTTCAAGTGCTTAATGACCTATTTTTTTTATAATGTGTCTGCTCATGTCTTTTGCTATTTTAAAATGAAACTGCTTGCTTTTTACTGTAGGGACACAGTCATATGTCACTCAAGGACGTTTTGGTCAGTAATGGGCCACATACATGATGAACGGTGGTTCACCACCATATAAGCATTCAAAACTGCATATACACTGGATTCGTGGTCTTTGATAGATTTAAAAAATTATTCCTAGTCTATGTATTGATGCCTCCTGAGTTGTCAAAGATGGTAAAAAGATGTGTTTAGTTTGTTTCATGGTGATGTTGCTTTTTCATTTAGATCAACATTTAAAACCAGGAGACTTCATATTGAAATGACCCCAACGCAGGGTTTTATTGGAAGAGGTGGGCCCAAATTTCTTCCAAGCAATACCTGTCACTAGTGGCATCCTTCTTGGTTTTCCAGTCTTACAACATACATTTTACCTCTATTACTCAGGTCAACCTCAGCTGCCATTTATCTCTGTGTAGATTCTGCTTTTATTATATTGCCTATCTGATAACATTTATTGATATTCTCCAAATCAACACTCAGCACTTTTGGGATCATTCATGGTTAGAGCTGTGAAAAATCTGTCATACAATGCTTTACATTTTTTTTTTTTAAAGATTTATTTGTTCATACAGAACTGGGGTACAGGCCAGAGGCTCAGGGGCGGCGAGAGGCTTCACCGGAGACAGAGTAGGGAGCAGAACAGGCAGATCGACGAAGTATACTGCTGAGGGGAGCAGCAGGCGGGTCAGGAGAGGTCTGCCACGCCATGTGGTCACCTCCGGGGCAGGCAGGAATCGAACTCATGCGGAAGTGGCTTTAGCTTCTCAGTGCTGTGCTTTAACCCGCTGCGCCACCAGGGAGGGCCAATGCTTACATTTTTATGTTAGCTCTCAAGCTACACAAGCGTCCTTCCATATACATTTAGGTTTTTGCATTTCTGTGCTTTTTGTTGGTGATTTTGCTGTTTAAAATGCCCTCAGTAGAGTATTAAATACTGTTTAATATTTTTTACTGTATAGAAGTGGCAATGTGCCTTACAGAGAAAATGTATGTGTTAGGTAAGTTTCATTCAGTCATAAGGTATAGTGCTGCAGGCTTTAGTGCAATGATATGAATTAATAATGTATTGTAAATAAACTAAAAAAATCATATACTAGTTGGTTCACAAAAATTTGGGGACCAGAGGCTTGAATGAATCTAGTTGTACATTTCCCCTAGGGCATTGGTTCAGTACAGTATTTGCTAATTCAGTGTTTGTATTGACCTTAGAGAAAATAACTACCTTGTATAATGAGAATAAAGTGAGTGCTATTTTCTAGGATGAACAATAGCCTGAGTGTGATATCTCACTTAAAACATGTAGGTAAAAACTGTTGTTATTCATATGGAGTAAATGTGCATATCTTGCTTGTATCTTGTATAGCTATTTGATTTGGTCCTAACTGCATCCCCTCCTCCAATCTCCAACCACTTTTGTTTTGATGGAGCAGAGAAGTGTCCAGGACCAGGATAGAAAACAATGAGTCAGAGATTTAGATAATAGGGACTGTCACATATGGTGATGTATATAATCTTGAGAATACATTTCTACTTTGGGGCTGACAGGAAGATGAGATAAGAATAATTTTGCTTAAGAAAGTGTTGAAAAGTAGATGCCATCTTAAAAGTCGGATAGATTGGTACTGGCCTTTTAGTGTACTGTGTCAATAATACTGAGCTGTATTGGGGTTATACCTGGACTTACTGGGGAAAAGTGCTGTGATTGACAGTAATGGATGCCAGGCACTCAGAACTGAGGAGTGGTAAGGTATTACAGATGTATCCATCATGGTCTCAGCAATGAGAGGCAGCACCCTGAAGGAACAGCATAATGTCAAGGGAAACAGAATTCAGGGAAGGAAAACTCCCCCCTTTTCCTTTTGTTGTGGGCCGCCCATGTTGGGTTAAGTAGAATGGCTCTCAAGCACAACTGGGAAGTTTGGGCTTTGGGGGAAATATATCTGGGTCTACAGAAGATTCTGGGAATACCCCTGATTCTTTCTGGGATAGTTGAGGAAATATTTTTCCTCCTCTTCATAGGGAGGTAGTTCTAGTTGTTAGTTTTCATACTAACAACTAGCTACTCAAGCGAAATTTCTGAACCTCTGAAATAGTGAATTATCCTTTAAAAAGAATACACAATGCATAGGAGAGTTCAATTTCTAATGGAGAATTTTTTTTTTAAAGAAAAGTCAATAACAAGGTTTTTCTTTTGAGAAAATTGAAGGGAAAAGAAATCTTATCTCTGGAAACTTTCTTAAATTTATACTTACTATGAAATCAGAATTACTTTTTGAGGTTATTGAAGTTTCAGTTAATTTTTTTCTTACAGACTATTTGAATAGTTCTTGCTTTCATTTAAGAAAGAATTATTCTCTGTTGAGAACATTTGTATCTGCACTAAGTGCTCTTAGATACGCGTTTCCTTAAAATTGCTTTAAAATATTTCTAAGTGGCACTATAAAATATGCACAAAATCTGATAAAGACTTGATGGAAAATGATGTGGAGAGCAATGGGTGGGAGAGGCTCTGAATTGAGAAAAAACTATCAGAGGAAGCAGAAGAGGCAACTCATTATGAGTATGAGTGCCACTGGCCCATAGGCAAAGCAACTTATTTTAGAATTAGGCTTCTTTTTCTATTATTTGTGGATAAAAAAGAAGTTGAAAAGACAAGTATGTAAGATCAAGGCAGACAGGACAAAGGAAAAGAGGGTAAATGATTTAGCAGACAGCATAGAAGAGAAGATACTGGAATGGCTAGAAAGTACATTGTTGCTCATTATCATTGGTTATCATAACACTCTGCTACCACTGATGTCCAGCGGGAGAGCAGAAGTGAAAACACACACGAGAGCAAGTGTTGGTGAGAATGAGGAGTACTGCTGGTAGGTATGGGCTAGTATACCACCCTTGGGTGACAGTATTTTAAAAAGATTTACTTTTATTTATTTATGCATACAAGAATTGGGGTGTAGGCCCGAGGTGCAGCGGGTGAGACGATTTACCAGAGACAGAGTGGGGAGCAGAACAGATGGTCTACTAAAACACACTGCTGAGGGTGAGTCCTATGGCCAGTTAGGGATAATTAGGCACCTTCAGGGGCAGTGCAGGGAGGGACCTCAGAAGAGTTAAGGGTGACTCCAGAGATCAAATACCCCAGGCCTAGAGGCAACAGGACATTCCAAACAAGGACAAAAAGGAAAAAGAGGTCTAAGATAAGGGCTGCCACACAGAGACTTAGTTCTGGGCACAGAGGACCACAGATAACTAACCAATCACAGAGAGACTGGTGGAGCTGTAGAATAATTAGGGAAAGAATGTGCATATTCCCTAAAGCATGCCTCCACTTTAACTCCTTTCCCCTCCCTAAGCTGGTTCTACTGAACTAGGAGTTCCACACCAAACCACAGTGGCCGAGGGGCTGGGACTCAGCACTGCCTCTGCAGCTTGGGATTCCTTCCTGTCAGGAGACTAGGCTGAAGCCCTGACATTTTAGTATCAAGGGAAGAGGTTTGTAGCACTTTATGTGAATTAACTCCCTGGCCTGGGATTGAACTCAGGCCCTCAGTAAGCCTTCATGGTGGTAGTAACAGAGTGGTCCCCAGGAAAAGGTTCAGAAGTTCCGGTTCCCTGCCCTTAAGGGTACTTAAGGAGGGTGGAGCTGAGCAGAGAAAAGTAGAGAAGGAAACTGAGGAGGAAAGAAGCAGGATGGAGAGCCAGAAGGAGGCCTGAGGAAGCCACTTGGAGTAAAGGGAGACATGTGAAGAAACCGTGTTTATTTCTTGGCGCTGCCTGGACTGGCTGAAAGAGATGTGGGTGAGAGACCCGTGGGGAGCTTGACTATGGCAGTGTTTATATTGATTTTGACTGTGCTCTTTTCCTCCCAGACTTGTCTGGCCATTTCTGACCCTTTTCTATGGGTCCAGGCCAAAAGGTGCTTTAGTCTTGTGGTGGGCCTTCAGGCCTTGCTTTGGGCCAATCACTTTTGGGTGGACTTCTGCCCACGAGAGGATGGGTAACTTCAGGTATTTGATTTAGAAGTTATATTCTTTGTCTCCTGTGTTGTATACTCATTGTATTAAAGTTCCTTTTCATTAAAGTTTTATATGTTTTGTCTTGATGTGGTGGATGGCAGAGCCTATTTAAGGCAGGCAGGTTTGGGGGTCCAGCAGTGCCCCTCTCCTTGTGCTATGTCAGTAGCGCTGAGACAACCCCAAGGCCACCAGGGAGGCCCCCTGAGAGTACTCTTTGGCAGCATATACTGATGCTGAGCTGGGGCCCGGTCACCCAACAGGACTGCTCCCATTAGAACCCCAAAGAACATAGGCATTAATGTTTATCATTGTGCTACTCAGAATAACTCAAACCTGGAAACTCCCAATGCCCAACAGATGGTAAAATGGGTAAATGGTGGAATATCCCTAAAGTGGATGATTATGAAACAGTGAGAATGGATGACGAAAATGGCATGCAACAATATGAATGAATTCCATAAAAATAAAGATAAGCAAAAGAAATCATGCTGCAAATGTGTGCTGTCTGATCACATTCATGTGATGTACAAAGCCAAACAAAAATTAATATGCTGTTAGAAATCAGGACACCCGTTGCTACTGACAGAGGTGGGAGGTGGGGGCTGTTCATTATAGGAGAGTTTGAGGGGGGGTGTCCAGGGACTGAGAACATTCTGTGTCTTGATTTAGTACTAATTATACAGGGTGACCAACTTGGAAAAAGTTATTGAGCAATACATTCATGATTTGTACACTAAAAATTTCTGTGATATATATATGAATATATATCACAGAAATATATATATATATATTTGCAGCTGTAGGCTTAAATAACTTTAGGAATTATTTTAGAAAACTTGCAATCTGGCATTTCCTGCCATTTGACAAAAAGTAAATGACTTAGCAAGTGCCAGTGAGCTGGAATAGGCCCCTCACTTCAAGGTGAGTGCCCTCATGGCACGGTGGCTTCAAGTCAGCCCTAGCAAATACTGTAGGACTCTACACAAGTACATGTTTATGAGTAAACCACTGAATCATAGGTGTATCAACAATCTACCCCAAAGCCAAGTGTCTCTTCTGCATAAATAATGATCACCTGAAGTGAAAGGAATTTGACATCTGAAATGAATATACATCTCCCTTTGAGGTTTAACATCTGATTGGCACTTGCCTTGGGGTAAGGAACTCCAGGCCAGTTCCAGTCAGCCTTTGAAATACATCCCCATCTCCCTGGGGGAGTCAGGGGCATTTGGTATATCTAACCATTTTGCTGTCATATTTTAATCTCTTTCCATCAAATCTTGCTGCTTACTTTAGGAATGAAATAGTCGAATACAGCCTTTTAATTCTTAAGTATCTTTCTCTGCCCTTCCCTTTTCTTTCTCTGCAAGGAAATGAGGCTGAGTCGCATCTGTAGACAAAGAGCCATTACAGATTTTCCGGGGGGGTGGGTGTTGCTGCTCGGGATGGAGGGTGGGAAGAGAGCTCAAAGCTGGGCTGGGCAGTAGCCTCCCCTCCAGGCTTAGCTACCTCAGCCTCACAGTCTGCCTCTCTCTTACAAGGCTCAGGACCCCCTTGGGCACTTTCAAAAACTGGGGAAAAAGAGGGGAATGGGAGGTGCTGCAGGTATCTGGTCTGTCTTCCTCTGCTCCCCAAATGTTGAAGCCCCAACTGAGAAACTTGAAACAGGAGGAAATTAAAGTGAATCTCCTCACAAAGGCGCAAGCAGCAGGTAGCAGACAGCTTTGTCCAAGAGGCTCTTGTCAGGAACTGAGCCAGAGAAGCACTAATAAACCTAGATTCAGGAATCCAATTAAATGTGCCCCTGACTGGTACCCGAGCTCTCATCTAATCCTATATCCTTATTCTTTATATGAGAAACTGGAAGATCCCAGGGTTGCGAGCGTTGCACAACAGGAAGACATGAGATCAGAAAAGGAGCTTCTCGGAGTCGTCTGCTTTTTCTATAATTGGTACCCTCTATTCTCAATTCCTTGACAAACCCCCCCCCCTCCAAGTCTTCTGCCATGTTAATGTTTCTGGAATTGGGGTAGACCTTACAAGATTGTTATTAACTTGTTGATATTCTGAAATCTAGACAATGTGCATTTATAAAATTTAAAACTCCTACAGTAGATTAAGATGATTCAATGTACACAAAATTTTTAGGAGCACATGCCCACTTGGGGTACACTTTGGAGAAATAATTTAGCAATTTGTTGCCTGTTAACCCTGTCATGTTTGTACCCCAAACCGTGAGACGCACTGCTGAGAAAAAGCAGTAGATAAAACCAAAACCTCCAGCTTAGACAGGACCACAAACAGCAACATCTGGTTATCAGGAAAGCCCTGAACAAAGGGGAGCACAGCTTATATAGCCTTTTTGGAGTGCAGGCCAGGGGCAGTTTCTGATTGGTTGACCTTTCCATGTTTTCCATGTATGGTATGGTTGGCTGCTGGACATTGTGATTGGTTCCCTGAAATGGCCAGATCACGACCTACCCACACGTCAATCAAGAGGAATGCCTGCCCCTCCTCTCTAAAATAGCAGCTCTCAGAACATGATGTTGGATATATTCTTCATCATGGTGTTTCATGCACGATGGTAGAAGCAGGAACAGACACTAGCCCATCTTGTCCTCCACAAGCAAGGGGCAGAACATCTAGCAGGCTGCCCCCACTAGAGTTTTGTCACAAAAAAAAGGCCTCTTCTGCTGCACTCTGCTTTGAGCCTAACTCTGAGTCAATACCAAATAACCCAAATATACACAAATATACAACCTTGCATGGAAGTGCTCTATGAGCAAGGAATACTTGGTAAAAAAAGCTGCTCTGACCACTCAGTTATGCACCAGTAATGGGGCCAGGTTGGCAGGACCCCAGGCTCTAGCACAGGATACCTTTTAACTAGATTTTGACTTTTTATTTTTGTTACGAAAGTTTATTTTTACATCATTTTGTACATTTTTTTTCCATCTCAATTGTAATCCCTGC
>NW_004567114.1:37879291-37906200 GCF_000260355.1 Condylura cristata | reverse complement strand
CTTTTCATCGCCTGCATTTCTCCTATTTCCTTTTTTAATGTCTCATTTTCTTTCTTCAGTTCACTGATTGCTTTTTCATTTCTTTCATTTGTTTCATTTTGTTTGTTTATCATGATGATTCTGAATTCTTTATCTGATAGGTTGAACAGTTCTGTTTCTTTGGTGGTTTCTGTTGCCTGATCTGTTTGTGTTGAATTCTCCCCCTGTGGACTTGCCTGAATATTTGTTTGTCTTCTTTTCCCTGTTGTGTATTTTCTAATACTTTCTATTTGCTGAGATATGGTGTTGCTATTATTGGCTGGCATTTTTTTTTTTTGGATGTTTTTTTCTGGAATATCTGAGGGACTTCCAGACACTTCAGTTGTGGAGGGTATTCTGAGTTGTGTTGTTTTTCTCAGCCCCCACTGTGTGTAATTGTGTCTGTTGTCTCAGCTGGTAACAGTCAGGGGACTCTTGTGTTGTTCAGGCTCTTCTAGTAACACGTTGAGGCCGTGTTTCTGGGAGTTGTCTGTTGATCTTTGTAGCCTTCGGATGTCCCAGGTTCCCTCTATGCTTGGTGTGCCCGTGGTGGTTATGATGAATTAGATGTGTTGTAGGTCTCCCTGGAGCTGGGCCTTTGGTTGAATTGGTGGCTGGCTTTGTTTACACTCTAAGTACTGTGAGTTCCCAAGTCTTCTTTGGGCCTCTGTTGTGGGGGTGGGATCTCCCCTCCCCACAGGAGTGCAGGGGAGTACCAGAGGGCTGAAATCCTCCTGGCTGAGCAGGCTGCCAGTCCTCCCTTTGAGCTTTCAGGGCTTTTTTTGTTTAGTCCAAATAGCCCCACCCAGAGCAGTGCCTCCCCCCTGTCTGAGGTCCTTTCACAGAGCCCAGCTGTATCTCTGTAACTCCAGGGTTTTACCACAGTTTTTTTGGTAGATGTGGTAAACAGGTAGACCCCTGAGCAAGACTCCCCTTTTGAGGCACTTCCTAGGGCCTCTCTATGTTAAATGTGCCCATGCAAGGTTGTTAAAATTGCTGCATTATCCTAGGGTTGGGCCTGTGGTTGGGTCCCGCCCCCCGCAGCAGCTTGGGATCCACTCACCTAGCTGTGTTGTCTCAGTTTATATCCAGGGCTTTGTTGGGGCTGCTGGGACAAAGGTCAGCAACAGGTCTGCGGTGTATCCTCAGGTCTCTGGTTCTGACCTGCAGCCTTTTCCCACGATTTGGTTTCCCCTCCCTAGCTGAATTGTCTCAGTTTATCTCCAGGGTTGTAGCAGGGCTGGGACAAAAGGCTGCGGAGCAGCCACAGCTGCCGCCTCCGATTTTGACTTTTTAATTTAGTTTTATGCTTGATCAGCACATAAAACCCACCACATCTTTGGCTTAAGCTTCTCTACCTCTCGTTCCCATTATAGCAAGATGGAAACTGATCCAGCACATGCTCCCTCTAGGTCTGGCTTAGCCTGTCCATTTCTGAACTCCAGTGTCCTATTATCAGTACCGATGCTGAAAGAAAGCAACCCTTGGTGCTCCAGTTCGCCTTGGTGGGCACGGTGGGGGACACACTAGGAAGAAAGGGGAGAACCAAGGCCACAGAGCACAGGGCAGCGTGGGCTCCATGGGGCAGCTACCAGCAGCCACCTTACGTGGTGTGGGAAGAAAACTGACTGTCCACAGTTAAGGAAGGGACTGTGGCTGGAAACAGATGAGACAGACAGCACACAAAAGACCATGGCCACTATTGTCTCCCTCCTGTCAGCCATTCAAAGGTAACAGTTAGAGTCAAGCAAAGTCAGGCAAATGTGAGGCCCATGCTGGTCTTCAGAGAGCAAGGCCTCAGGGCCTAGGGTAGGGCTGGGCTCAGAGGCCACCTGCCCCCGAGGAGGCAGCTTTCCTACACCTGCAGCTGTGAGAAGGCATTCAAATGTAGTGTACAAATAGAAAATGGGTGGTGTCTGGATAGATCAGTTGTTATTTTTTTCTTAAAAATAAAGATATTTTTAAGATTAAGTGAGTACAGCAAGATTAAGTGACTGGCTCTGGGTGTGTACGTAACAGACTTAGCTGCACCATGAAACCAGAGCTCCTGGATGCTTTGGCTCCTTCCCTGTGGTACCTGTGCAGAAGATCATGGAAGTTCTCAGCATAGGGGATTAAAAAATAACCTGACTTCTAAATCAGAGACTCCTTAAAAACTCATCCCTAGGCCCTCCCTGGTGGCTCAGTGGGTTAAAGCATAGCATGAAGAAGCTAAAGCCACTTCAGCATGAGTTCGATCCCTGCCTGCCCGGGAGGTGACCACATGGCGTGGCAGACCTCTCCTGACCTGCCCACTGCTCCCCTCAGCAGTGTACTCTGCAATCTGCCTGTTCTGCTCCCCACTCTGTCTGGTGAATCCTCTCACCACCCTTGCACCTCTGGCCTGTACTCCAGTTCTGTATGCATAAGTAAATAAAATCTTAAAGACAAACAAACAAAAAGTTCATCCCTAAATGTCTGACTTTAAAAAAGCTCTTTGAATGCAAACATCTTTTTTATTAGATAATTCTGTTTCATTTGGTAAACAGAAAAATGTGCAGGCAAATGAATGGTACCAAATTATAGCAGCAAACCTAATTTTAGGTGCTATAACCAAATATAAGGCAGGTGTGAAGAATCCTCATAAGATGGACCGAGGTATATGAATGGCCTCACACCCTGGTCATGAGGTCCAGGTCCCCACCACACAGCAATGTCCTGGGGATACCTGAATGCTCTGGAAATAAATCAAGAGTGCTCCTTAACTATTAGTCAGAGCAGACAAATCAAAGGAATCCAATATGGTTATACAAACTGACCCCTAGAAATTGGCTTTATCATTAAGTTAAGGTGGCAGAAAATTGAAAATGAAAACGCTCACCGCACAAAATTTAACATAACCATGGAATACAAATGTTAAAAGGATTTTATATGAAATAGTACATCAAAAGTTTTTAAAAATTAAATTCTCAGACACAGGTACTGTGAAATGTCGGGAGGCACCCTCCTCACTCAGAATGCCTCTTTATCTTGGAAAGGGTCTTACACATAGTGCCTCAGGACCCACTGTCATTGCCCCAACCCCCATCTGCACCTGCATCCGGGCGATCCTGTAGCAAAAACTGGTCTTTATTTGTGTCCTCATTTTCCACTTTTCTGCTGCCTCTCAGAATGGGAGTTTTCATGGTGAAGAAAAGAACTGAGCTCACTATGGACCCACCCCAGGGACAACAGTTTCTAGAAGCAGGGAAGGAGGATACGATCTCCTTGTATAGACAATTAGAGGTTTCAGGCAAGGTGATCATGAACTATTTAAGTCCTGGTGGTCAGTCTTACGCTGCACATGCACAAAACCCTCTTAACCCAATTCTAATGGCCCTCCCTCTTAAATCAAAGCAATAGTTTATGATAGGAAAGATTTTGATATAAAACCTCTCTCATAGCTGGGCTCACACAGCAAACCCTGTTCCAGCAACATGTTCCATGACTTTGGTTTTAAATAAGTCACAGGAGTTGGTTCTTCTCAGAAACATTTGGGAAGCAAAATGGTCATGCATGTTAGCTGCATGCCCACTACTGTGCTCCATGTGGGTGTCTGAGATACTGGCTTTATGTGATCAACCTGGGACTCTCCCTCATTGTCTGGACTTGCCCTGCTGAAGCTGGAGAAACCCAGAGCCCAGCACCCCAGAACAGCCACTGGTGTCAGGTCACCGCCAGTACCTGGAATCCCAAACTCACTCAGTCCACGTGGGACTCTGAGGTAGTTTTAGTGAGGATGGAGCTTGAATACAGATCCTTTAAATCCCTTAAGCTTGGAAGATTAAAAAACAGTAGGATAGAAGTGAATTTAGTATATCACTGTTAAATATGATATGATGTAAAAAAAATTATGAGATATGAACAAATGCTAAATGAAATTAATTTTCAGGTCTAATACTGATGCATATTTTAAACCAATTCCTTCAGTTATATTCATAAGAAATTTGTCTAAAAATTCTGGGTTAATTTTTGATGCCTATATCTTATAATAATAACTTTTTCTACAATTAGTTTTAAGAAAACTAGTGAAATCATGGTCATAACTCAAAAAGACCCACATAATGTGCAAATCATGTATTTTAAGTAATTTGATGACTTTGTTTTCATAAAAGTAAATAGAAGACTTAAGGGAGTGAAACTAAAATATAATTGAACTGTCTATTTGGTTTCACTCAGATGAGACTGACCACTAGTCTTTGGCTGGCCTCCAAATTGGATAATAATCTATTTATTTCTTCAGATAAAAATTATCAATAATTCTTTGCTTCCTATTCTCAGTGTAAGCAGAGTATCCATCATTCCTCTGGTAGCTACATATCAGGGATTCTGAGTTTGTATTTCGTTAAATCATCTAGTGACATGTTGCAAAAGCAAAGCATGACACAATCCAGATGTATACATCATACTCTTATTTTAACATTACAGGCTATTGGCCAAGTACATTACAGTAATCTATTACAGGGATCAGTGCCAGCCTTGAAGTTGTTACCCACAGGTGTAATTTGAAGAGCTGTCATATCAAGACCTTCAGTGGGAAGGAAGCCAAGACTGGGAAAACCTGTGTCAGGTGGGAAGCAGAGGGTTCACAAGCCAGATGGGCTGGGCAGAGAGACACCCCAGAAGTCGCTTGTTAAGGCTCTGAAGCTGGATGAACAGACTGGTCGCACACTGGTCAGAGTAAGGCATGGAGATTACCAGAAAGAGAGGCCATACAATGAAACAAACAAGGGTTTGCAGAGAGGTAAACAGACTTACAGAAGACTATAGGGGAAGAGAGGAGAAGAGTGAGGAGTGGGAAGGTGCCCACAGAGCTGGCAAGGAATGCATCACAATGGGAAAAGGCACAGTAGGACACTTTCTTTTGCTTCCTCCCATTAACATCGTTTATGCTTCTGGCTAGAGCCAGAACCAATCAGCTAGTCAAACCAAGGTTTGCCACATGGCAAGGCAGCAGTTCTCTCGTGGGAGGGACAAAGAAAGCCCACTGTTGACAAAGTCTTCGTTTCCCACCTCATGCTCAAATTCCCAGCAAAAGCCAGGAGTTTGAATGAAAAACCCACTTATAATTCAATATTAATTGAGTTAGTATTAAGGTAAACTTTGATAGAAATGATCATGGAATCTGGGGCAAAAGAACTGATTATAGTTGTCTGAGGGCAAAGGAGAAAGAGGTGCACACCCATGCAACTTTATAAACGTGGGTCCTTCAATGTTCAGAATTCCTATCTAAGTTCTGAGAAATCAACAGGTTTGTTTGTTTGTTTCATAATATGTACTGCATGAATTTCTATGTTTGCTGAAATGTTTTGTGATTTAACTTTTCTGACTTTGGAGGGAGTTGGGACTGCTCTCAAAGATGCTGGGTCCAAATACTATCAATGTATAACTCAAATGGAGGGGACAAACTCACCAATTTGACACCTTAAAAATAATCTTTCTGAATACCACAATAATAGCCCATAAGTAACAGACACCCTGGCCACCCTGGAACTTTAAAAACCTGACCCTGGTCTCCCAAGTTGGGACAAGAAGATCTCAAAGTAAGGGGGATGAGGCATAGCCACTGTAGCCAGGGATCTTGACAACTAACAGGAATATTTTAGTTGTACCAGTGGCAGATTCATTTCCATTATGGCAAGACATAGCCAGGTAACACTAGTTGAGCGTAAATGTCATTTTTTCATACTTCATTGATTGTGTGCTGAAAGCTGCTTATCATATTTCCTTTATAAGTCTTGGCCAGATGATTGGTGATCAATACAGCCAATAACAATTGCTTGTTAAAAGCACCATGGGTTTATCTGTGTCATATAGGATGTATCAGATTGGACAGAAGTCCAGTTTTACATTTGATTTTCATGTGACTAATACTATGAAATAATCATTTCATAGATGTGGTAGGGAGAAGGTATAACACGAGAATTTTATCTAGTTCATAAGTTGGTGGAACCAGATGTGGCTTAAATATCTTACTATTACCATGTAATGGACTGCACACATCTATAATAAAATTGGTTGGTTTGCACTAATGAAAATATCTAAAATAAAAATGATAAAAAACAGCAGATAATGTTATAAAGTCATTCCCCTTTGGCTTTGGGTGGGTTGTAATTACAGTTGAACCTTGTAAATTTTTCCCTCTGCAAAATACAAAAGCTTTAGATAGAAACAGTTTAATGCCCCAAATTCACCTTTACTCATCTCTGCTATAGCATTTTTCAGAGACTAGATCATATTTTAGACTGATGTACAGCATGTACAGCACTGTCCAGAGCAGTATGGCTCTGTCATGGGGTTTTCAGAGAGAGAGAGAAAGAGAGAGAGAGAGAGGTATTTGGTTTCAAACAGTTGCTTCTTAAAATGCAAGCTGCAAGCAAAGTAAGATAAAGAGAGGACGAACAAAAAAATCTCAGTAAAGCTGAATTGATTCTATCTGGCTGAAAAGTCAGCTTCACATGAATAAATCAACAGTGGATGAGAATTAACCATCTATTTGTACTGGCTAATGACAGAAGGTAGCTGTTCCCACACCACAGAACCATACTTAGCATTCTCCTTCCAAAGCTAAGTCTTCAAGGAACAGTTTCTTCTTTCATCAGACCTATTCGTTCTGGTTCTTAAGCAAGGCTTATGAAAAACAATTTTATTTGGCAGTGCTTAAACCATTCTTAAACATAGACTTCCATTTCATGTATTTCTTGTAATATTTTGGTAAAGGATGGGTCAGGGATATATTCTTGAACAGAAATATATATTTTCTTGTTAACCACCTCAGCAGAAGTACCCAAACAAACAAACAAACAAAAAACCTGACAATAAACAGAGTAATTGCTGGCTTATGGTTTCAATAGATTTTTGTGCTTTCAGAAGGACATTACAAAATGTTTTAGGCCTGCAAAAATAAAGACCAGACTTAAACTGCCAAAAAACCCTCTACTTATTCTTTTATGTCATTTCTGTATATAATTTTTAAAGTGGTCATTTTGTTAGAAGAGGGACAATGAATCTCCTTTCATGGTGGAGTCAATGGACTCTTCTACCAATCTGTTGTTAGTTTGGTTCTGACAAGAGTCCACCATCACAAGGCAGCCTGGCCTACCCAGCCCACTGCTTGGAGACACTGGTCTCTCCCTTCATTCCACTATGTACTTTCCTATTTAAATTTATTTCATCACAAGAAACTTAAAAAAAATGACTTCAAAGTTTTCATACATGAGAACTAATGGATAGTGGTTATTTTGTATGTCACTGTAATTTATAAGACCATGGGGCCTCCTTGCTGGCAAAAGGGGTTAAGTTTCAGCACTATGAAGCATCCATGGCCACTGCAACACCAGTGTGATCCCTGACCTACATGGCACAGCAGACCTCTCCTGTCTCTCCTCAGCAGTGCATTTCTGCTCTCCTCTCTGTCTCTGGTGAATCCTCTCACCACCACCCCCACTTCTGGGCTATGCCCAGCTCTTGCATGCATAAATAAGTATATATAAAAAGGACCATAAATCTGTGCTTTATAGATCACATAGTTCTTGTGATTATTCAGTACACGAGCTCTATAGTCAGACCGCCTGGATGCACACTCTGGCTTTGCCCCTTATAATGTGATTTTATCATCTTCCTTTCCCCAGTTTTCTCATAATGTGAATTTTGAAGATTAGATGAGAGAGTGCCTGGGAAGAACAAAGAATAGTACCCAGCACAAAATAAGTGCTCACAATGCTTTTAGGAGAAATACAACTTTAAAAAATTAATTATTACTAATTTGAGAAACTTAAAATATTGAAATGTTGATAATCATTCGTCTTTCTGCTCATACTTCTCCTTAAATAAAATTTTCTCTAACATCTATTAAGGGGAGAAAGGGAGGGACAGAAATATGTAAGAAAGTTATGACTAGGGTTACTAGGGTCCCATGTAAAATTCTAATGGGTGCTATGATGCCATCCTGCTAGGGTGTTTAGTGTTGGAACACAGTGGTGGGGTTTTGGGAGGGCAGTGGAGAGAAGACAGAAGAGAGAAAGGCAGGGGCCTGAAGTGATGGGATATGTTTCGGACATTTACAAGCAGGAGTTGAAACCATGGGGTGGATGCGTCTTTAGAGACAGACATGGTGAGAGGAGAGCCATGATATTTATTTGTGCATGAGTAGAAATAAAAAGTAAGTGTACTCAACTTAAAATGAATAAGTCATAATGAAGAAAAATCTCGACAGCTTTTAAAAATTGTCTGCAAATCAGCAGGGTAGAGAGGGACCGCTGTGCCTGGCAGCTCTGGTGGACAGGGGGCATCTCACAGACTCCTGCGGCCAGGCTGGCTCAACGCGGCCTTGGCAAGCTTGGTCAGATGATCTCAAAATTTAATTTAAGAAAATAGAGGCAGGCAGCCTGGAGGACAGGGAGAGGGTTCATCAGGGACCAGGAAGCCCAAGAAGGAAGAAGTGACTCACACAGACAGAGACCTGTGACTAGATCTGGGCTGAACTTCAAACTGGATTGTTAAAAAGAGGACAAAGCCAGGGTCAAATGGAAGTGAAATGAAACTGTGATGGTTTCCCCGACGGTGATGTCAAATGCATTCAATGAGTGCTGTTGGATTTTTCTGAGTAACCCCACTCCCACAGCACTCAGTTTAAAACAAGGCCCAGTTTGGGGTTGGGGATAAATCTGCTACAAGGATACTCCAGGGAAGTGTTTTTAGCTTTGGGATGCCTCTTGGTATAAATCTGATACACTGCTGACAAAATCTAGATGGTCTCTGTAAACTTAGGTACATGGCTGAGGCCATTTTCTAGGGAGCTCTTCTTCCAAGGTTAAAAATAACATGAATGTAACAAAAATCTGACAATATAAAATATTAGTGAAGCATGGAATGTTGTAGGAAAAGAACTTCCCCTTAAACTTTCTTAAACTGTGCTATATTGTCACAGAAACAAATGAGAGTTTAAACTTTCAATACTATCTTTTTTTTTTTTTGCTTTCTCCAAAGAACTTTTAAAACAATCTATTTCTATCCACCACAAACTAATGAAAAACTCATTTTGGCATCATGTATACAAAATTTAAAAGTAGTCATAGGAAATCAAAACAGTTATTTTAAATTATATTACATCAGTCTCCCTTATGCTGAAATTGTTTTTTCATTTATTTATAGTAGGAAACAGCACATAGTCATTTCATATGTATTGGTACTACAAAAACTTTTACTTTTACTTTGTTGATTTTTAATATTTAAAGAATAACAATATTAGTTTTTGATTTTTTTTTTAAAGATTTATTATTTGTGCATATAGCACTGGGGTACAGGCCAGAGGCACAGGGGTGGCGAGAGGTTCACCAGAGACAGAGTGGGGAGCAGAACAGGCAGATCGACGAAGTACACTGCTGAGGGGAGCAGCGGGCGGGTCAGGAGAGGTCTGCCTCGCCATGTGGTCACCTCCGGGGCAGGCGGGAACCCAACCCATGCTGAAACGGCTTTAGATTCTCAGTGCTGTGCTTTAACCCGCTGCGCCACCAGGGAGGGCCCTGTTTTTGATATTTTAAAAATTAACGTAAGACAAAAATACTGGCCTTCCCTGGTGGTGCAACAGGTTGGGACGTAGCTTTGCAAGCTAGCAGCAGCCATGTCAGTGTTAGTTCTATCTCCGGACCAGAGGTGACCCACATGGCACAGCAGATCTCTCCTGTCTCGCCTGCTGTTCCCCTCAGCAGGCACTTCGTCTATCTGCCTGTTCTGCTCACCACTCTGTCTCTGGTGAATCCTCTCACTGCCCCTGCACTTTTTGCCTGTACCCCAGTTCTGTATGCATAAATTAAAAAAAGAGCAATTCAAGAGCAATAATGTTGGAAAAAATGAAGGAAATAAATAAAGGAGTTTCTGAAGTTGAATACCTGGAGTATGCCTGACATTCAGTGCCAGGCTGAATCAAGCAGAGTCTTTGCTGAAGGATGCACTGGTTCCCTGATACAACAATCAATGTGAGCTACCAGACACATATTTTAGAGTAGAAAGACTCAGGTTTACTTAACTATGGAAACACAAACACTGTTTGAGAAATTCTGACCTAGAGTATGGATTAAACTAAAGTGAATTCCGGCATCCTATGTCTTTGAAAACAAAATTATTATTGATGGAAGTTCAACTTCAGAACCTCTATCTTTAAAAGTGTCATAACCACATAAACCAAGTATAGCTAGTTAAAAAAAAAAAATCTCAAGCTTCTTTGTAAGCAATCTTTCAATAAAAATATAAGCAACCAGCCAAGGGGCTGGTTACTTACACAGAGGTGAGTAGGCAGACAGTGGTAGATAAAAATTCACGATTTCTGCTTCATGTATTCGCCTTCATTGCAGTGTTCTGAACCCAAAAGTACATCCTCATTTGTATTTGTGGCATCAGAATGCAGCCTTCTCAGTCTAGTAATTTAGAGATAATATCTAGAATTGATAAGAGTTAGTATCCGCAATACAAATGTATACATGTGTTAATACATATGCTTTTGTGAGTCAGGACTTCTTAGTTGAAAGTAGCAGAACATGAATCCAAACTAGTTCAAGTAAAAAAGGAAGGGTGGGTTTGTTGAGTCACATAACTGGACAAGAAGAAATGAATATCTGGCTTCAATCATGTCAGCTTCCAGGGTTTAAATAATGTTCTCAGTACTCTTTACTTCTTGGTACCTCTGTGCTGGGTTATTTCCTTCTATTGAAGTAGTAGGTAAGGAAGAGGCACGGATACAGACAGCACCTGGCTTTTATTATTTGCAGCTGTAACAAGCCCAGAGGCAAGTTAGACTCCCTTATTTTAATTCAGAATATATAAACTTCAGAAGGGACTGTCAATAAACTGGCTTGGGTCTCACACAGATCCTTTGAATTAACAATGTTGGCCAGAGAGACAGGGTACAATATTTAGCCAGGATCATGTGATTCTGCTTCCCCCTTGGCCAGATAAGGCAGGTGATTGGAACTGATATCTTACCAGAAACACATGGACTAGGCAGAGGCAGGAAAGCTATGGTAAGAGAAACACTCAGGTAACGGAAGAGTACTACTGATAAGGGAACAAAACACAAAAAACAAACCCCACTAAATTCCATGGTCACTAAAACTCCTCTTTCCTTCTGACAAAAAGAAGGAATTATTGAATGAAACTACATGGTTTTATTTTCTTCCCACTTACAACCCAAGAAATACCTTAAAAGCCCCAACTTAGTACAAAATCCTGTTTTGACTGCCTGTCCGCTGCCTCCAGCCCTACCCGAGCAGAGTTAGGCACCATATTCACCTGCCCACATTCATCAGAATGCGTGACAGAAATAGGAATAACAGCACAAACCACTTGGTGGTGGAGACTTGCTGGGGAGAGGAAGCACAAAGCTAAAGTTGTCAGTTTTTTTTGTGCTTCTGTCTTTTTCATCATCACCGCCCTGTGGCTTCAGTTTCAAAACAGCTCTAAGAATTCGTTCAGATGAGACAGGTAGAGAAAAAGGTCTTTCTTCTGCTCCCAGAAAGGCTTCCATCTCACTGGACAGCCCATGCTGGGCAGTACCTCCCCACCCTCCTGTTCTCAAAGGCATCAGCCCTGGGTTTTCCTGCTGCTGAGCAGTGAGACCAGGAGCCAGATCTGTATCAGTGAGTCTATCCACCAGGGTGAGGATTTGGGTGGGGTGATTGAGGCACTTTCCTGAGGTACTGACGTTAAGAGGGTGCCAAGTATACTAGCAATCAGCGCAATATTTTAATGCAATATTTTATTTATTTATATTCATGTAGAACTGGGGTACAGGCCAGAGATGCAGAGGGTGAGAGGATTCACCAGAGACAGAGTGGGGAGCAAAACAGGCTGACTGACAAAGTACACTGCTGAGGAGAGCAGCAGGCGGGTCAGGAGAGGTCTGCCAACGCCCGTGGTTCACCTCCAGTGCAGGCGGGGATCGAACTCATGTGGAAGTGGCTTAAGCTTCTTAGTGCTGTGCTTTAATCCGCTGCGCCACCAGGGAGGGCCCTAATGCAATATTTTTTTTTAAAATAAAAATTAATGCAAAAAGATCAACCTCTTAAACAAAGATGGGCTCAAAACACAGATACTGAGTTTCCCTCTGTACCCAGGCTCCATGAGAGCTCAGCATGAGACTGTGGCTGATCTTTTCTTTATTTAAAATAATGATATTTTGCATATCATAGATTTCTTACATGTAATTTTACATGGTAAGATACTGCATGACAATGTTTTTTATCTTGATACCCTTTCAGGTGTTCACTTGAGGTAAATGTCTCACCGATTTCCCCCAAAATTCCTGGATCCACTTAGCCAAAAGGCCCACATGTTCACCAGTATATACCTGACTCAAGCTAGGCCAGTAAGATTTTCCTTTCTAGTCTTGAAAATGTGAATTAGGAGATACAGAGACACCAGTAAGATGATAATGAACACTTAAACTGGAATGCAAGCTGAGTAAGGGTTGGAAAAGCCATGTGGGCCCTGTAATGCCAGGATTCATTCTGAGAGAAAGAAGCAGAAGGAAGAGTGAAGGATTGTGTTCTTTGTACAAAATAATTTTTACCCCCCTCCAGAATCCTTTGCTGGTGCTTCTCTCTGGTTGGAACAGTGTACCTTCTGGAGCACCAACATCAGGTTTGGTAACATGACTTGTTTTAGTGGATGGAATGTAAACAGTTGTAGCATGTCATATCAGACTAGAACCTTAAGTGTCATTGAATGGTTCTGCTTTGCTCTCAGCCTTCTGCCATAAGGTTGGCATATCCTAAATATGCTCTTTCAGCGTAAGCACAAGTGTAAGAGGATGTGGAGGAGGGTCACAGCTAACTCTCAGTGGGAATTAAGAGAAGAAATTAGATGCTGTTGTAAGTCACTGCAATTTAGAGATTGTTACTTCAGCAAAACTGAGTCCAACCTAACTGAGATAGAGTGACCTTAATTTCTAGTTTTCCAATTCCATTCACCTTGAAATTTTTTGCAATCACCTAAAAGTGGGCTTTTGTTCCTTGCAAAGCATAATCCCTGTTAAAACTAATAAAATGACGTTGTTGAGAATGATTTTGTTAAACATTTATCATATAATGGTTCCATCTTTTTCCATGCCAAAGTCTTTTATACACACACACACTGAAAAATGTTTAAGTGAGAAAAATATAATTTAATATAGCAATGGTAAGGACAATTTTTGCCTGTGTGTCATTATTATTATGCACTAACAGATGGCTGTGATCATTCTTCTGTTACTTTATGAAAACTGTGATTTGAACTAAAATTGCAATTAATAGTATCTTTTCATGGTATTTGTAGGAAGAACAATTTATGCTACTTCAAGGTAATAATATCATGATTGGAGAACCTGAAAAAGAAACTGAGTCATATCAGTTGTCATTTAAGCTTCATTACTGAGAAAAAAAAAATAACAAAACTGTGTTTCATGTAGAAATGAATCTTAATGTAGTGTTTTTATTCATTGAGCTTAATTCAACTGAGCATTCTCTCTGACCCTTGAGGACATGGGTCATTCTTTTAATTTATCTTTCAGTGTGACTTGTACTTTGAAGGCAACAAGCACAGCGCTCCAAGTTGGGGAATGATATTTTTATGCAGGAATTGTTGACTAGCGAGACAAATATTATTTAATCCTAAAATATACTCATACCAGGCTGAAACTGGTTACATAAATGCTTCAATTATTTTTTCAAATTACTTTCACAAAAACGGTTTGAGCTCCTTGACATCTGTGGGTAGGAAGAATAAAAGGGGTTATGAGACTTGCTTAAAGTTATTGGTGAGTAAGTAGCAGCATCTATTCTAGAATCTGGATTGCCTGTCATGTAGCTCTTTTGTTATGCCTTGATGCCAAGGGAACAATTCACTTCTCTGTAGCATTCTCCTTAATAGCTCTAAGAATGTTTACAATGCACAGAGAATGTTCTGACTGTACTAGAAGTAAGTTAAAAGGAAAAATTTCAAAACATGAACACATGCTGTTACATTTACCACCGTAATTTCTAGATTATATTGTCTTTACTATCAATACGTAGTTAACTGAATACCAATTTAACTTTATTAAATACACACATTTTGCTACATGAGTACTTGATAAGATGCCTCCATATTATAAAGCAGAGAGTTTTCCAGAATACTTTGAAAATAAAAGCATAACAATAGATAGTTTATTTCAAAATGTTGTTTAAACTGCAAGCCTTTATTTAAAATCAAATGGCAAGGGGGAAATAGCATTGAGATAAGATTCAGAATGGAAATTCAGTGTTTCTGATAAAAAGGAAAAGGAACTCTACTCAATTACACAAAAACAAAAAAATGGCTATAAATATACTACTGATTCAGTGATTGATAAAACACATCAGGAATTCAGAATAATATTAGATGATTTAGGAATGTGAATTGCTAGATTTACAAAGTAGTATTTATGGCCCTAATTGTCTTTGGTGGAGATTGTCTACCAAATCATTTTGATCTAACAATTCTTTATACCAATCTAAGGTATGAGGAATATAGCAAGTGCTGATACCAAATGAAAATTGCTACTAGGTATTTATCTTATAAGGCCACCTCATGAAGTTTTAGGTTTTGAAGGCCAGATATATCTCAAAAGTATTTGAATTTGGTCAACTGAGAACGAATGGATTTCAACTGTTGTTTTAAAAAATACTTAATAAATATACTTCAGCCAGTTTGTCCTGAATGTGAAAGATGATGGTTTAGTGTCTGAGAGAAATTGTTATTCACGGGATTTGCATTATTACTAGAAATGACTAATATAGCAGAATATTAGTGAAAAAAGTTAAAGTCTAGAAATAACCTGCTTTGATAATTATCTGCCCAAATTTGGGGAAACTAATGGTGTAATTACATTTTGAAGGGCTTAGAAGCTCTGGCTCATGAGCTTTTGTGGGGATACAGGTGTCATTCACTTAAATGTATGAAAAATGGAATAACCTAACTGAGGAGATAAAGTAGCAGAGTATTGTTTTGCTGTTCATGTGACAGATGACAACTGAATGTTAAAATCTGTCACTCTTTTTCCTTATTTTTTCTTGGAAGTTTACTAATCCTGAGATTGATTGAACAAAATTTATACTACTTATTATTTTGGAAAAATTGTGTAAGAGGTTAGAGAAGAATCTTCTATTTATTTTTAAGGAATCAAATTACTTACTAACCTACTACATCAAGTCTAAAGGGTTTTAATGTTACTCTTTTCTACCAGACATCAAATTTTAATACAGTTTTCACCACAGTATCTATTCACCACTTCTATTATCAGTAAAACAAGTGGTTTAACATTTCAAGTCTAGATGGGGTTTGACAGAGACATGATGTTTCTTTTGGTTAAAATGGACAAATTAAAACTTCACAGAAAAATTAATGCTGTGGTTTGGCCATCCTGGTGAACACGTGGTTCTAAGTTCTTGCAGAGAGGCTGATTAACTTGAGTTCCAAGGATAGTGTTGTAGGGCAGCTCAACACAGGCTCTAGTTAGCATCTTGAGAGTGAAATAATATGAAGAAAGGATCAGCTATTAACTAATTTGGAAACTTTAAAAATTAAATATAATAATTTAATAATTATTATTAATTAATCATTAAATAAATATAATGAAATATTTTAAATTGAAGTGTTTAATTCATATTGGGATGTGCCTAATGAAGCTTAAATTTATGCTGACTTATATCTACATCAGAAAATATGATTTAATAGGTTATATGTAAGAACATGAATGATGGTAACACAATGATTAAAACACAAAGGACACTCAATACTGAGTTGAGAAAGCTTCCCTGATTCCTGAAAGAGGGATTTTTTTTTTTTTGGCTATAATAAAATATCAAGCCAGCCTTTCTAGTCTCTAAAGAATGCTGGGAAGCTGAATGGGGCCATTAACTGAGGCCTGGACACCATCATCTTTACTGCCCTGCCTCATCCTTGGGTTTGCAACTCAACATGTGCATAAAATATCCTTGCAGTAATCCTGAACCCCTGTACTGTCCTTCACACCATTAACTAAATGGATTATTTAAAATGTAAATGTCAAATTTTGCACATTTACTCCAGTGGTTTCCTTCCTTCTAAGTAGTGTGGGAATAATATTATCCAGATCTCTATCAAGGCTTATCTTCCTGTGGGTGAAGGAGGCGGAGGAAGCAATAAAAAGAAAAGTAATACTAATAAGTACTACTAAGAAAAGTAAAGTGTGAGGAAACTAACCTGTGTGAGAGATGGGCAGCAGCCACTGTGATCAGGAATGTTTCATGGCAAAGATGACATCTGAGCAAAGATCTCAAGGACAGAAGAGAGTGAATCATTGCCATACAGAGTGTTGGGTAAGATGATACCAGGATGAGGGAACATCAGATGAAAAGATTGTGGAACCCTAAAGTGCCTGGCATTGGTGGAGGACCTGCAGGAGGGACTGGAACAGAGGGTATAAGTGGAAGAAAATGAAATCCGCTAGCCTGAAGAGGAACAGGTTATGAAGGTTTGGTGAACCTTTCTCCTTGAGCAGAGGAGTGGCATGACCTAACTTGTACTTCAAGACACTCTTCTTGAAGCTAGTTTTGGTGGATGCCCCATCTAAAAGTATCAAAAAGATCAACCCAATAACAGGTGTCTCAAAGTTTGCACAGACAACTACTGAAAGCAGAAAAGGGCTGAATTCTGGAAAGAGGGTGTGGATGTAGTTGGGAAAAGGGCTTATTCTAACTGATAAACCTGCCTAGCTTTTAGTTCGAAACTACAATTAGTACTTAGTCCTCAGGTCCTTTCCAGGAGGGCGAGAAGCACAGCCTTAAGGTTCTGTTACTATAGCTATCACAGGATTGTTTTCCCCCCATTCCACTTTCATATCTTCCTCCAGAACTCGAAGGCACCCCGACCTACAATTCTTCCAGCTGGGGCTCAGGGTCTGGGCCCGCGCTGACCTATTAGTATTCAACCGGCGACGTCTTCCCGTCCCCAGCAGATCTTTCTCTCCAGTAGCTCCAGCCTCACGCCATCCGCGCCACCCAACGGCCTCCACCCCCTCCCTATGGACCTCGTTCGGAGCCCCGCAGCGGGTTCTAGCCTAGAAAGTACCTAGTGGCGGTGAGCACTGGCTCGGTTCTGTGTAATTACGCAACGCTCTTTTTGCAAATTGGCTGCGGCCGCAGGCTATACAAAAGCAGCAGTGAAGGGTTCCCAGCGCCTGGCCCTCTGGCAGCGCGCCACGGAAGACCCAACGCAAGGCAACCCAGAAACTCTCTGGGGACATTCATCTCTCGTGTGTGCCCTTTAAGGTTCCCTTGCGCTTCCTGCAATGCACCAGGCGGGGGAAGCAGAAATGGAGGCACCTGCATTGCGCCCCTGCTGGGATGCACTGTGCGCAGAAGGGACAGGTCTGCTGTAGAATCCCAGGATTCGAGGCGCCACTAGTTAGAGATGGATTTTCTTAGGACTCACCTTGTGCAGTTTCCACATGGCCCCTAGAGCCTTCACTTCATGGCTGGAGTGTTTGCCCTCCTCTAGACACTGGTAGCACACAGGCATCTTGCACTGCACGCAGTACATGCTGTGGTTCTCCAGCTCATGGTCTGTGCAGGTGGAGACCTTTCGGGGGCTCAGCCTTCGGCTCACGCGGCCCTGAGCCGGGGGCACCAGGCGGTGCTTGGCTAGGGGTCCCCGGGGCGGGTGGCAGCGCAGGCGGCACGGATCGCAGTAGAAGACATCGCACTGTTCGCACATGACGGTGGCCTCCTTGGGTGCCTTTTCGCAAAGCTGGCACTTAAGGGCCGCGGCTTTGCTCTGCTGGTAGCGGTCAATTACTCCTTCCAGAACGCGGTTCTTTGGGAAGCCGCGAAGCCCTCGGTCATCCAGGATGAGGCTGCGGTGACACTGGGGACAGGTGATACAGGAGTTGCGGGGCACTGGGGCCAAGGCCGGTGACAGGTGGGTGGCCGGTGGCGGCATAGCTGGGGGAAACACACGGACGCCGTTGGGAGACTTCTGGCACGGGGTAGTGGGAGCGCTGGCGAACCCCCCGTAGGAGCCATAGCCGCTGTCCGCCTCGCTGTATAGGCTCATCTTGTCCAGGTCCAGATAGTCGTAGTCGGAGACCCCGGAGCCCGAGGCCCGTCGGCTCTGGGGGGACTCTGACTCCGGGGTCTGCACCAGGATGTTGCGGGCGCACGCCTGACACAAATTGTGAGAGCAGGGCAGGATGATGGGTTCCCGATAGAAGGAGCCACACACCGGACATTTTAACTCTTCTTCCATTTCTTCCATGGGGACCCGGCAGGAGCGAGGCAGCGGCAGCTGCAGCGGGAGACTTAGCTGACAAGGAGGCCGAGCGGCCTGTCGTGCCCAGCACCTTGGCCAGCGGTAGCGGCTGCAGCGGCGGCGGCGGAGCACCTTCCCGCGTTGCCTGGGCGCGATTTTCCAGCTTGGCACTCTCCTGGAGCCTCAAACCCGTGGCGCCGCGCGCCAGCTCGGAACCGCCCCCTTCTGCCCACTTAGTCCCGCCCTGGGCTGTGAACAGACGCTTATTGGACGGCGGGCGAAAGAGCAAAGCTCTCATTGGCCACAGACCCGTCCATCTCTTTTCCTCCGCAGGCCACAGGGGGTTTGGTGGCGCCCGCTGAAGCTGAGGGGGAGCGTCGCTCCTGGCTTCTGGGTTCGGGAGGGGGCCGGCGTGCGGAGGCGAAGGGACTGGGAAGGGGGAATTAGGCGGGCTGACTCATCCTTCGCCCCTCTTCCTTCCGACCTCCGGTGCTGTCACCCTGGAGCAGGGAGCGTGAGAAAGCCCTCCCCACAGCGAGTGGGCTGGCGGGTGGGGGCGCTGGGGCTTTCTTGACAACAGTCTGCGTTGGCTTCCAGCTAGGGTCTCCCCGCCCACCTACGCTGGGCGAGAGCAGCGCGGCGCAGGAGACCCCCTTTTCCTTCCGCCTGCCGTAGCGTCTGCCTGGCAACCGGGCTTTGTGGCCCCCCCCTCCCCCAAGCAACCCGCTGTATCCGCCCCTGGCGCTCCCTCCTTCTTGCGCCGGGCGAGAGAGTCTGACCGCGCCGGGCGTCGGTCCAGCCTGGGGCCTCTTCGCCTCTTTCACCCTCAGTCCCCGGTGTCTAAAAGAAAGTGAATAACATCGATTTTTCAGGTGTTGCCATGAGACTTATACAAGGTGACTGAGGTAAAGCTCAGTCTATACTTAAAAGCTATGCCCCCTTCTAAAATTCCAGGCTCGGCCCAGAGGCTTATAGGCTGTGGCATGACTTGTGTTCCTATCCCCTCTTTAATCTCCGAGCACCCCAGATTTTGCTCTCAGCACCTCCCCCAGGAGGAGACCCTGGGCTTAGTAGAGGCAGGCATGCCATAGTTTAGCAACTAGCTCTGTGGATGAATCACAGTGTCACTGCTGAGACTCAGTGTTCGACTCCAAATAACATTTCAGTGTCACATGACCTGGGCGCCCACCACAGCTTCCAGACTGGTGGGTTTTTTTCTTTCTTTCTTGTGAAGTGCATGTGGTGATAGTGGGGCAGGTTGTGGTGGGTTCGTGGGGAGTGGGTCTAGTGATAGTCCTGATATATCAAGTTCCCTTCTCCCTCTCACCGAACATTGCTGGAGATACCTAGTTCTGTTCCTTACCTACAAAACTGTTGATTTGATGATGGAGGATCAGAAAGGAAAAACACAAATATTTGAGTCAAGTGACATTCTGAGATAACATTCGAAATAGTACATGGCTGCCCTTTGCTGAGTGATTCATGAAGTGACAAAAATTCTTTCTAAGACATCTACCAACGTTCCATGTTCTAAAAAAGAGATAACTTCATTCTCTGCAGCTACTGTTATAATTTAAAGCTACAGCCCAAGGCGTTTTAGAAAAATGAACTTGTAACCCTGGCCCTGGAGAAATAGTCCAATAAACTAGGTTATTTTCCCAATACTTTCAGTTACAAAAAAAACAACAGCTGCTCATTGTCCTGAAACAAAAATGTTCTCTTTGTTATTTAAAATTATGCTAAACACATATGCCTTGTGATTTACTTTTAACCAGACTTTTAGCAAGTTGAGCCCAGAGCATCCAATATTAAGACATCTGTGTATTCTGTAACAGATGTAAGGAAGTGGAATCGTTATTTGTATCTGGAGAGTATGTCTAATTTATAGTTCTCAAGAGACTTTATTAAGTAGTTAATTAAAAAACTGTTAGGCGAGTTTGTACTACTCATAATTTATCATCCTTTCCATGACTGGTATGCATTTGGTTGAAAGTTACAGTAGCTTTGGGGCAGGACTTTGGATAGTCCCAAGGTGAGTAGTTGTTAGTCTTTTTATGAATTTCAGTTTTGCTCATTGCAGTCACAATCTGCTATAGATTGGATGTCCCTAAAATTCATATGCTGAATTTCCCTATCCTCAAAGTGAAGGCATTAAACACCTCCCAAAGTTGGAGGTGGTTAGGTCTTGAGGGCAGAACTTTCACGAATGTGAATAGAGTCTTTATAAAAGCAGTCTGAGAGAATGCACTTGTCTCCCTGTACCACATGAAGTTACAGTGAGATGACCATTTCTCATGAAGAACAGGTCCTTATCAGACATCAAATCTGCTATCACAATGATTTTTGTATTCCCAGCCACCAGTTTGAACTAGGAGAACTGAATTGCTGTTTATAAGCTGCCCAGTCTGTGGCATTTTGCTATTGAACAGATTAAGATACCACCTAAGACACTATTAATCTATTAGTAGGAAATTTATACTTAGTTCAAAGTAAAGAATAGTTTTAGGGATTTTCTGATGGTATACGACATTGATGGTTTCACAAAGTGACTGATTAGAATACAGATTTATAGTCAATTTAATCTATTATAAAATATGTTGAAATGATTTAAGATTAAAATTGTTAGATGTGGGCTCTCCCTGGTGGCGCAGTGGGTTAAAGCACTGCACTGAGAAGCTAAAGCCACTTATGCATGAGTTCGATTCCCGCCTGCCCCGGAGGTGACCACATGGCATGGCAGACCTCTCCTGGCCCGCCCGCTGCTCCCCTCAGCAGTGTACTTTGACATTCTGCCTGTTCTGCGCCCCACTCTGTCTCTGGTGAAGCCTCTCACTGCCCCTGAGCCTCTGGCCTATATACCCCAGTTCTGTATGTACAAATAAATAGATCTTTTTTAAAAAAATTGTTAGATGTATTTGGCCAGGAATCAGCTAAATCAGTTCATGAAAGGAGAGCTCTTACAATGACAGTCATTTGTTGAATATTCTTTTTGTTCTAGGCATTTCTTTTATTTATTATATGTATTATATATATCAACACCTATGTTAACAAGAAATGGGTACAATCACCTCAATTTACAGTTGGGTAAACTGAGGATAAGCAAAGTTAAGTAAAATATTCAAGATTAAATATTGTCTAGACTGAGATTTGAATCCAGGCACACAAAGTTTATTTCTTATTCATTAATTAATTCATTCAACAAATGCTAATTTTACTCTCTGTCAGGCTCTCTGTGTGATAAATATACAAAATGATTTCAGTTAACTTCTATATTTTTCATTTCATCTTCCCCTAGAAGTTCATTATTTTTCTTGAATTAATTTATCCAAATGTTTTTGTATGCCTTTGAACATTTTCCTCTCATGTTGTACTGTTTGATCATAATGCACTTTAAATCCTCTAAATGAATCATGTTTAAAGGGTTATAAAAACATGAACATAATTGATGATATTATTAAAATATGGTATCTCCTCTCTTCCAGTTGGTTATCAGTCAATGTCCTGAAGCGCAAGGATTGATAGCTCTAAAATTTCCTCGGGTGAGTGCAGATGTTCTTATTTGTGTAAAATACAAGGTATGTGGCTGTCCTCTGAAACTTATTAAACTATTCACCCAAGTCATGTTCTTTGGCAATGAGTTGAACTAGCACCTTTTTCATTTTTTAAAATGTTAATTATTTTCTAATTACAAATTTTGGTGTTTTCCTATTTTGCCTTTTGACTACCATGCTTGATTACTAACATATGTTTTCTGGTTCTCAATGATGTATTTAGAAGGAATTCTCTTTTCTCCCCACATTCTCTCCTAGAGCCACCCATTCTTATTTGTAGGGAGGATCTCAATAAAATGAAATGATTATAGGCTCTAACACTTTAAGATTTTCTAGTAGATACAAATATTCTCTATTTACTTTGTGATAAGGATATTGCAGATTATGGATTGCATTATTTGAAGACATCGATGTTTTAAAATTTCCTAAGGAAACTTCTTTTGGGGGGTTAAGTTAGCCTCTTAATATTTAATTTTATATTGTAATTTTGTTACATCCTTTGATAACTTCCATATTTATTTATTGTTATAATGTTTTGTCTTTTTAATTATACAACTAATATAGTAAATTAAGAGTTTTGCTTATTTAGTACTAAGGGAGGATGACCTTATTCAAGTTATATGGTGTTTCTAACTGTAAATAACTTTGTTACTGATATTTTGGAAAGGGTGGGGGAAATAGCCTGGAAAGATGGAGGTTTATAATAAATCCTGTATTAAGGCAGAGTTGGATAAATCCAGAACCAGTTTGTGAATAATAGCAATCATAGAAGGAGGAAATAGGCACAGATGGTAAAAAAATATCACAATTGAAAAGATAATTTTCTGAAATAAAGGAAGATATTATTAAAGATTGAAAGAATTTAGAATTACAGATGACATTGATGAAAAAAGACCCAGGCATATATAAATACAATTCTTGAACTCCAAGGAAAGAAGAATCTCTTAACAAGCCCCTAGACAGTATGAACAATTTAATTATAAAGAAAAAAATGAATCAGATTGGCATTGGACTTCTTTCCGCAGCCTAAAGGCAAGAGGAATATGAATAAAATCTACAGTTTACTTAAAGCAAAACATCACTTTTTGCCAGGTTAAAGAAAGATTTTGTAATTCAGAGAACATAGCACTCACATATTCCATGTAAGAAGAATACTATAGAAAGACTTAAACTAAACAACACATGAATCTTAACAGAGACCTCAAGATGGGTAAAGAAGGTGTGGGAAGTAAAAGTATTCTGAGGATCCATTGTTATTGGAGGTGAGAATTGAAATGTTTTGGTTGGAGGTATTATTTTGTATCATTTTTTCTCACATATTAGTAAATAAATAGGTGTATTGTGAGCCCTGGAGAAGGAAATATAGCTACTAATATAATAGGGAGCATACAATAACTCATAATTAATGAAAGATAAGAAAGATACTGTGTGAAACTGTATAAAAGTGAATTTTGAAATCTAGAAGAAATGGATAGCTTTCTGGTAAAATGCATATTAGCTGAATTAGTTGCTCAAAATGAAAAGCTTGAATAGATAAAACTCCATAAAGAAAATTTGAAAGATAATTTTAAATTTATTATCTAAAAGGATAGAAAGGTTGCACAGATGAGTTCGAGCTAACTTTTAAAGAACAAGTTATTTTAATATTATTGAAATAATTTAAATTAAAGAAAAATAGACTATTTCCCAGTTTATCTTAAGAAGCCAGCATAATCTTAACAACATATGACAATTAAGTTAAAAAAGAATATAACAACTACAGACCAAAACTCTCAGTAATAGATGTTAGCACTGTTAACAGTATCATTTGCAAAAGATATTAGCAAAAAGATTCCAGTGTTGTATTAAAAGATTAATAAACTATGATCAGTAGGGATTTCTCTAGGAATATGTTTGAATATCCATAAGACAAACTAAATAATTTATTACATAAAAATTTAAAGGGAGAGAATTCCTTATTTTGGCCATATGGGAGGAATCCTCTTATACCTAACTAAAAAGCATCAGTAAATTATAAGAAACAACTATTGTCAAACCTTGGATAGTAGACCCCAGGAAGTAGAGGTCTAATTCCTAAGAGAATGTGAACAGATAGGTCACACCTTCAGACTGTGGTAGAGAGAGGAAGGCTAAACAGTGTTCATCAGTCTCCCTGGGTTGAGGATGCAGAGACTGGATTTGGGAGGGATTAAGGAAAGTCCAGTGTGCTGAGTGAAAGGAGCTGGACAAAGTTTCATGTATCTGCAAAGGAGTTGGCTTGGGTTTTTAAATATAGTGTGTGCATGTATAGGATGAACCTCTACCAGGTCAATAGCAATAGCAATGTTGAGGAAAGAGGAATCATTATATTTCCTTCAGCCAGAAAGAAGAGAACTCGATTATACAAAAATCAATTTGCCTATACTAATAATGCATAATGAGCGATTAATATTAAAAATACCATGATTGGGGCTTCCCTGGTGGCCTAGGGGTTAACCTTTGGCACTATCACTGTGATGGCCCACCAGGAAGGCCATGGAGCTGACCCACATGTCAGCAGGCCTCTCCTGTCTTGCCTGCTGCTCCCTTCAGCAGTGTATTTCAGTAGGTCTGCCTGTTCTGCTCCTCACTCTCCCTGGTGAATCCTCTCATCTCCTCCATCTCTGGCCTACACCCCAGCTCTTCTATAGAAAAATAAATAAATAAAATAAAATAACTGATTTGATCAAAATTAAAATTAAAAATAAATACTGTGGCAGGAAGTCCGCAGGGCTTACAACTGAGATGAAAAAATGCACAAAATGAAGAATGATGTAAAATATACATATATATATATATATAGTTAAAAATAAACACAAATAATTATCAACACCACAAACTACATGAAATTGAATTGCAAAATATGCACAAGACCTACGTATTAAAACTTAAACATTACAGAAGTAAATTAAAGGCAATTTTAACAAATGGTGGGATATGCCTTGTTTGTAGATTGGTACACTCAGTATTGTTAAAATGGCAGTTTACCTAGATTGATTTATAGATTCAGTGCAATTCTTTTAACAATTTTTATTTAAAATTTTGGGGTTTCATTTTTGCTCTTCCATATGTGCACATGTTCTGCTCATCCTCCACCAAACCACGTTCCAATACCCCATCTGCCTCCCTCCTCCACCTCCTCCCTCTGATTCAATGCAATTCTTAACAAAACTTCAAAAGGATTTTTTTTCCTTTGAGGATAGAAATTGACAACTTGATTCTGAAATCTATTTGAAGATGCAAAGGAGCTTATGCAGCCAAAATTATTCTTAAAAAGATCCTATTTGAAGGATCTACATTAACTGATATAAGACTACCAAAGTTCTAGTTATTAAATTGTGTCAACTATCTTAAGAGTAGATCAATAAAACAAAATGTAATTTAGAAACAGATTAATATATCCAAGGGCAATTAATTTTTTAGTAAAGATTACTAAGCAAGTTGTGTGGGACATCTATTAAATTTTAACAATATATGTATTTTTCTTTCATGATGGTATTATTATACTTTGTTCCTAACTTTCAGAAAGTGCTGACTTTTATCTTCCATTAACCTCATAGAAATCTATCAATACTCCAAATCAGGTGAAACAGAAACTGGTCCCAGCACTAAAAAAGCTGGAGTGTTGAATGTGCATTCCACTCTCCTCTGTCCCTCTTAAGGGATGATGCTATGAGTTGGGCATTTTGTCTTAATTGTACTAAACTATGTCAACTGAGGTTAGGGGCAAATACAGGTACAATACAAGGCTTTCCTTATCCTTTTCAGTGCAGCTGTTCCCAGCTATGCATTCAGCATGGAAGCTGAGACTTCTTAACTAGTTGCTGGAATTCTCAAATAAGTATTTTGATTCATACGTTTTTAAGTAAGTGTCTCGGTATGGGAATAAGGAATGAAGTTTCCTATTCTATCACTTCTCTGGCATCATTTTTATTGTCCACTTTAAAACTGAATTTAGTTTATTTACATTTATACCATTATCATTCTCTTTTAATCTTTAGAAATCTTAGAGTAGAGCACAGACTGTATAACAAAAATGTCTGGATTCACTCAGAACTTTAGAGCAGATAGTTACATTCATTACCTAATTTGTAAAACACTGCAGGGTACTTGAGGTTGTATCTTAGTTTTACAGGTACAAAAAGTGGGACTTGAAGAAATCTAATGATTTCTCCAGGTCTACAGAGTAAGGAGTAGAGCCAGGACTGTCAATCAGGACTTCTGAGATCTAGTTCAATTCTCTTTTCTCCATATTGAGTTAGCAGAATATAGTTATTATTAGAGAAGCAAGAATATAGTTACTATTATATATTTGAAAATATTAGTGATGGAAAGAACAAGGTAAGAAAATTTATAGAAATCTTGGATTTGAATATGAAGATTTGAATGGACCAATTTTTGTCCAACTTGACTGCTCCTTGAAGAGTGAAAGCGCAGATTTTAGTTCTAAAATTAGATTTCCAGAACTGTATCAGCTATATGGTCTTGTGCAGGTCCTGTACTTTATTGATCCTAAATTTGTAATTTTTAAGAATGTTTAGATATTTTCTTGGATCCTTTGAAACTCAATGACACTCTGATATAATATCCCCTTATGTTTCTGGAAAGAAGGTGGAGGAAAAAGAAAAGGGAAGAGGATGAGGTATGTAGTCTCTAAGAAAAAACATTTTCTCCCCAGTCTGAATGAGAATGAGGATAGACTTGAGTTCACTAAAACTTATAACATGCTAGCATTATGTGAAATGTCAGAAATTCTTGTTTCTTGTGGAGAGAAAAAATGACTATACTATGGTTATACAGCTACTAAGATATTTTATTAACACCTGCTCTTTTGACATGAACTTTTATTCAATTTTCAAGCATAAAATGTCTATTTATGCCTTAAAGTAAAATATAAATTTAAGGGCCTCCCCTGGTGGCTCAGTGGGTTAAAGCACAGCACTGAGAATCTAAAGCCACTTCCCCATGAGTTCGATTCCCGCCTGCCCCGGAGGTGACCACATGGTGTGGCAGACCTCTCCTGAC
>NW_004567114.1:37834681-37879191 GCF_000260355.1 Condylura cristata | reverse complement strand
AGAGATTGATGGGGAAAGTATCCACTCCCTTTAGATAAATAAATCTTTAAAAATGTATATATATATATATAAATTTAATATGATATACTTACTAGTTTGATATTTAAGAAAAAACATAATAATACCTTTGGTAGAATACCTAACTTTAATGCTTTGACTTATTTCACTATCTTTAAAGAAAGAGGGAGTTTTCTGAAAGGTTAAGTAATGTGCCTAGGGTCACACTGATAGCAATGGAGTAAAGCTCAGATCTAGAGAGGTAGCCAAATTAACATATTGTTATAATTATTCAAGTGTTATGCTATACAATGTTTTCTCGGCTTCATTGATATTTATAGGGTAGTTACATAGTAAAATGAGATACCCCATTTATGAGATGGCTACTATTTATTGCTTCATATTTCTCTTTATTTTTGACAAAATTTTTTTTAATTGTGCATTTTATGGCATTTAAATAAATGTAAATTTTAGAAATGAGTTTAATTAAGACATTTCCTTTCCATGTAAGCTGTGGATGAAATAAATGTATATTTTTCTTTCTTGCTGTTGTTAATGGATACTATTTTAGAATGCTTTTGTGTAGATTTTGAAAAAGTTCCACTTTATTTCTGTGTTGGGGGGTAGAGGAGTCATCATTTTTAAATTTTACTTCTGCTAAGAGCCTGAATGAGCAAAATTATTTTCTTGCCCCAAATCCATGATTCAAATCGCTTTGAGTTGCTCATAGTTTCCTCTTAATTAATTAGCTATTAAATTATTTTATAACCTTTCATAAATTTGTATGTACCTCTTGTTCTGTGACCTCCAATTCTCCTGAAATAATTCTTTGTGTAATGTAGATGACAAATAATTAATTATGGGTTGAATTCAAACTCTCTTTTATATTCTCACAGATTCAAATTAACTATAACATGGAGCTTTTATTTTGAATGTCATGTTTATTTACAGTTTTGAAAATAGCTGCTTTTCTAAAATAGCAGTTAAAAGATTTGAATAAAGATAATTATGGTCCTAATTTTAAAGAATAAGAAAACTCAATTAAAGTACTTACTGCTCATTGTTGATTATGGAAGACTTAAAGAAGCATCTCTACCCTTTCAAGAGTTCATGCTTTTTTAGAGAAAATAAGATAGAAGTCACTCATGGTCACTGTACAGGACTCTAAGTGCCAGGAAATTGTTCCAGTTGTCATGGGGGTCAGAGGAGAGAAATAGCATGTTTGAAATGAGGTTATAAAGCCTTCTTGGGTTAAAAAAGAAAGAGCAAGCGAGGGAAGGATGTTCAGTAGGTTACATAGTAAGCAGAGAATTTGAAACTTGGATTTGTGAAGATTTAATTTGTAGTCAAAGAGGTATCAATCCTATAGATATAATTTTAGTGTATGAGACAAAAAAATACAGATGGAAGAAACAGCTGGCCTTTTTCACAAAGGGCAGACACATTCTGTGAGTCTTAGCATCCTCTGAAAGACCCAGAATAATTCCTTGCTAAGGAATACCTGAGATTCTCAAGAATCTGGGCCAAAAAAGGGAAGTTAGCAATATAATTTTTAGTGAAAGAAGGTTTAAAAAATAAACAATAAAGAGCTGAATTACTTTTGCTTTTTGGGTACGTTCTTTTATTATTTAGTTAAGGAAGGGCAACCCAATATTTATTTAGTCAACAAATATTTCAGTATTCTTTCTGAGTTACTGAGTTTCAGCTGCCCTATGCAACAACAGCATATCTGGGTATCAAGGTCAGAAATATTGGGATGTGAAAGCACCAATAATCTCATGAAAATTTAAACCAGTAAATGTGTGCCAAGAGCTATGCTAGATGCCAAGGATGTAAAGGTAAACAAGAAATTTCTTTCTGCTTTGAGATTCAGGTTAAGATTTGTAAGTGGCAAGATGTAAGGAAGGTATAGCTTAGATATGCCATCAAAAGTAGCTACTTGAAAGGTGATACCTAGGTAAACCTCTGAGCAGTAGAGGTTGGTTCAATCTCAAACATCTAAATTTCCAGCATTAAAATTGTTGGTCAGCCTATACTCTGACTACAGACAAAGGAAAATGCCCTTCCTCATCCTTGAGGCCAGACCCAATTCTCTTCCTAGTCAGTAATGGGTGGGGATGGGCTATTCTTTTCTGTTTCTAGAGATTGATGGGGAAAGTATCCACTCCCTTTAGGAATGAATCTATATGAGTCAAAGTCTCTGATTCCAGGTCTACACAGTTCAAGGAATTGATGGTACCTTTCCTAATGTCCAGTTTATTCCATTTTTAGCAAGTGCTAGAATATTTCTCAAAGGCAGTACAGTCCAGGATTGTTAGGTAACAATTTTGCTCTACATTCTACTAAAGACAGAAATAGACTCAACACCTTTTTAAGTGGAGCACTGAACATCTTGAAAGTATGTGCCTTGAAGTTAATGCTGATAAATAACCAAAAATAGTTTTCTCAGAAAATTAATTAGGAAGAAGCAGCTTCCTTATTGGTAGGAATGATTTAATTATGTGTTTAACCACAATTTTTCATAATTCTTTAAGTTAAAAATTTATTTTATTTGTTGGTGCAGACTTTTCTGCCTCTTTCATTGTAAAATAGTCTTCATTTATATTTTTTCTTCCATTCTTGTCTATATTTTGGAGATTGAGATCACAGTTTCTGATTTTACCTGTGTGGGAATAAACCATCACTGTAGTGTTGTCATCAGTTAGTATCTTTTGAGTCTCTACTGTGTAAAGATAAGTGATGACAAAAAAGTCGAGATTTCTTCCATGTATTACAGTAATGATAGTAGTAACAGTACTTTATTAAGGTCTAAGTGCAGGAACCATGCATGGACATTGATCTGATAAAGAAAGCATATTGTCTCATTTAATCTTTACCCCATGATATAGGCATTATCATCTCCATTTAGTGATGAGAAAAATGAAGCTCAAGTAGCTGACTGAGGCTTCACAGCTACTGTATGGAAGACTCGAGATTCTAACATAAATCCAATAGATTCCATAGTTACTTGTGTCTACAAGGCTGCTGTAATAAAATATCATAGACTGTAATAAAATATCATAGAGTGACTTAAACAAGATAAATTTATTTTCTTACAGTTCTGTAGTCTAGAAATCCAAGGTCAAAGTGATGGTAGGGTTATTTTCTTCTAAGATCTCTGTCTTTGGCTGTTTTCTTTTGTTTTCATATGACCTTCCTTTGCCTGATCTCCTCTTCCATAAGGACAATAATTATATTTTTTAACATTCATCCCAATTATTTAAGTTAATTTAATTACATCTTTAGAAATCCTATCTTCAAATACAGTTGCCTTCTACAGTCTTCTACAGTTGCCTGACCAAGGTGTGAAATTTAGGGAGAAACAATTCAGCCCACAAGTCTTTAAGATATGAAATCTGTGACTTGTCTAGCAAGTTATATTAGACTGCTAGACATTTCTTGATCATTGTATTATGATATGTACTTTCTTCAAAACAGGCTGTAATTCATATTTTTCTCTAAACAAATTAATTTAATTCATCTCAAAGCTAAAGATTTGAGGAGGTATGACATCCCCCAACTCATTTATCAGATTAACACATTTAGAGTTTAGAGGAGAGAAAAGAATCAGAGAGGGTAAATCCTTTGCCTCTCTTCTCCCCACCAAGTATTTTTGTGTCAGTGAGCCACAAACAATCGTTGAATCATTACCTTATCTTTAGTATTCAACAAGGTCATGGTAAATAACAGAGGTTTTTTCCTTCAAATGTGCCATGGCCTTCTATGTCAGGGTCTTTGCATTTGTTGTTCTGATGTCTGGGGCACTTGTCCTCCGATTTCTTCATAGCTCCCTTTATTCCATCTTTCAGTTCCTTCCTCAAGAGGTCTTCATTCCTGACAAATGTAACCTTCCATTCAGTCACACCCATAATATTACTTAAACATCTCCACAGTTTTTATCTGAATCTGAGTTTATCTTATATTTTTATATGCTGTGTTCCTCCCTCTACTTGAGTATGTGCTTCTTGAGAGCAGGGAATTCTCCTGCACCACCAAATACATGGCACAGAGTAGGTGCTCATTAAATATATATGTACTTAAACGTGGAAAGACGAGCCCCACCCCCATTTCTCTGTTCCTCAGGGTGAGTGACAGTATTAGCAGGCACTGAAGCATCCATGCTGTTGATCATCCACCTTGCATAGTGGGGGAGGGAAATCATGGCTAGATTCACAAACCTACTTCCCCTATCTCTCCTGCACCTGTCAAAACTGCAGGAGGTGTTCAGCAACATATGCCAATTCTAATTTGCAAGAAAGTCATTTTCTTCCAAATATATCTGTCCAACTTGAAAGTGGCAAAACATGTTTGAGAATTCACAGTCCCTCAGAGAGGGTATGAACTTGTCAGCTTATTCTGTCAACAGGCTTGTTGTGTGCACGTGTAATTGTTTCCCTCTCAAGTGGGAATTGCAAGTCTCTCTAACAGGAGCAGAAGACTTTACCAGGCTCTAGATATAATTAGTCGCAACGTTGACTTTGTAAAATGGGAGGTTTGGTCTTTGTGTGCTCTCCATTGCATTTTGCTCAATGGCCTTGAAGCCCTTGCCTTTTCTTTAATCCCTTCCCTTTTCCTTTTATTCCCTTTCCCCCCAAGGTTTATCTAATGGTGTTGGGGAATAGTCAGATCAGCTTTACTTGCCACTAAGTATTGGCAAAATTAACTGACTGTTTCTTGTACATCTGTCATCTGCTTAACTACCTTATCAGACAGCCCCTTGGAACAAAACCATGAGCCTTTAAGAGTTTGCCCCTTGCTTGTAAGTTATGATGTTTTGGATTTTATTGTAGGAGACTGTAGTTTAATTGCACTTCTTATATCTAGGGCTAATACAAAGGGCCACATGTTATAAGTTATAGTTTAAATTAAAAAGAGGAAAGGTAATGCTGGATTCAGACATTAAATTAGATAAATCTTGGTGACTTTAAGTGCCACTCAGATAGGTTTTATGAAAATCTGGTTGGATAATTAGAAGAAATGAATAATCTTGGATTCAGACCCAAGTGGTATCCAATGCTGACTCCATCTGTGACTTTAGGCAAATTATCATCTCCATTAAAGAACCTTGATTTCCTCAACTATAAGGCCCATATAATTGCAGAGTAGTCATGAGGACTATATAAGCTTACCTATGTAAAGCACTTGGCTTGTGGTTACTACTAAATTAGTTTACATTCCTCCCTTTTTTAATCACAGCTCTCTTTAATGGACATAGAAGGGGACATTTTTCAACGATTTAAAAACCACTTTTACCATGATCTGCCCAGATAGGTAAGAAAAAAAAAAAAAACTACTTAGCAGATTAAAACAAAGGAGATTAGTGAGATCAAGAAAACCACATTAAAAATATAGCAGCATCCTGCCTTTGAGTCAGAGTGATAGTTAGCTGCCAGTATAACCTTTCCAATTATTTTTTTTGAAAACCATTGTCAAATAGAAAAAAAAAGAAAGAAAGAAAGAAAGAAAGAAAGAAAAGAAAAAAGATATTGAATGAAATTATTAATAGATTTTTTTTTCCAGATCCTTAGAGATGTATAGTACAATTGCCAGGAGAGGTGAGAGAATGTTTTGAAATAAACAATGGCTTTAGAAAACATAACTTTGACTTTGAGAGACCAGTTTGAATTTAGGTCATTTTACTCAGGAGGCTTCTGCTTCCCTATGTAAATGATGATATTTAGTACCAACATCAGTTATTTATCTTAGAATACAAGTGCTGCTGATATGGGCATCTTTTTGTTGCTCTGTTTGATATAAAAAGATTATTCATTGGTAACCTAAATATAAAAAATTATATTGGTAATTATGTGGTAAAAAAATTATGTGGTAATATTGCTTTTTCTACTTTGAGAATAGACATTTTGAAAACAGCTCTCTTAAAACTGTTTAATTATAAACAAAAATAAAAGGATGAGAAAAAAATGTCAGTTTCTTGGTTGAAGTAGAATCAAACTTTAAAACAAAGATATATTTTTTAAAAAAAGATTTATTTATTTATGCATACAGAACTGGGGTTCAGGCCAGAGGTGTAGGGGTGGTGATCGGATTCCCTAGAGACAGAGTGCGGCACAGAATAGGTAGACTGACTGAAATACACTGCTGAGGGGAGCAGTGGGCAAGACAGGAGATGTCTGCTCTGCCATGTGGGGCAGCTCCCTGGCTGGGGATCAAACTTGTAGTAAAGTGTCTGCAGCTAGTAACTTCGTAGTCTGTGCTTTAACTCATTGCGCCATCAGGGAGGGCCCTAAAACAAAGATATGTTTAATGAGAATTCATATTTAGTTTTCTCTCCTTAGAGTTACTCTTGGCAACTTCCGCTGTGTCAAATTTGGTAATAACAGATGGAGTCATAAAGTTCCACCCATTAGGTGAAGCTGGCTCATCCTTCACTTTTTTTTTTTTAATTTATTTATTTGTACATACAGAACTGGGTACAGGCCAGAGGCTTAGGGGTGGTGAGAGGCTTCACCAGAGACAGAGTGGGGAGCAGAACAGGCAGATCGACAAAGTACCCTGCTGAAGGGAGCAGCAGGCAGATCAGGAGAGGTCTGCCACGCCATGTGGTCACCTCTGGGCAGGCGGGAATCGAACTCATGTGGAAGTGGCTTTAGCTTCTCAGTGCAGCGCCTTAACCCGCTGCGCCACCAGGGAAGGCCCATCCTTCACTTTTTAAACTAAATGACTTGTTGGTTTTCACAAAGGGAGACACTTTGCTTATGAAATAACTAATGATACAATTTAGTTTATGTTATCAAAAGGAGCACTGTAATTAACTTATGAGCTTGTATGGAAAGAATTTTTTGAAGAAATAGCTCACCTTCTGAGAATGGGGCACTTGCGCATCAATGGAGGCCCCTATCCATCCAACTTCATTTCAGAAAATTGAAGATTGTTTAAAAAAAAAAAGGCAACAGAATGCAAGAAAAGACAGGTTCTAGAAAAGGTACTTCGCAGAAAGAAACTCTGATGTACTTAAAACCTAGGGAATTAAATTGTTAATATTTATCTTTGCTCTTGTAGCAGCCTTATTCATAGGTTGTTATAAAGTAAAAGTGAAGATGGGGTTAAATCTATTGCAATACATAGAATTGTAAAAACCAATTTTTTTTTAAGATCAAAATGAAGTCATATTCATCTTGATGTGAAAGATTTTTTTTTGGATACTTCTCTTACCTTGTATAATTGATTATAATGGGTACTCCTTTTCCTCCTAATTTAAAACCAGTACTGTGTAAAATGAATTCCTGCTTCATAGAGGAAGCTGGGAAAGTATGGAAGAATAATAAAATCCCCAAGCTGGTGCCTCCAGGGAATCTCCTCCAAAGATTTTTCTCTTTGCCACTATACTCGTGATTGCCATGCTATTGAAAGTATTGACAGCTTACTTTCAAAAAGATTAAAAGGGTGATTTTTTTTTTAAAAACAAAACAAAACTGAACAACTCCTAACTTAAACTTCTCAATATTTTACAGTGACATCAGGGAAAGTTTATTGCCACTGATCTCCAGGACTGGCCCTCTGGCAAACTTCCCCCAACACCTTGACATTTGGGAAGATGACACAAAGGACATATAATTTCAAAGATATTTAAAAGCAGTACTTGATTGAAATGTAAAATGGTGCAGACACTGTGGGAAACAGTTGGGGTCCTTTAAACATAGTATTATCAAAAGATCCAGTACTTTTTCTTCTGGAATGTTAACAAAAAAATTGAAAGCAGGGACTCAAAGAGATACTTGACGTCAGGGTTCATAATAGCATTATTCATAGTAGCCACAAAGAGGAAACAAAGGAACTGGGTAAACAAAATATTCATACAATTTGTGTATCATATACATTTTTACACACACATACAATCACATATACATGCACATGATGGAATATTATTGTGCTTTAAAAAGGGAAATATGCAATGACATGGATGAACCATGAAATCATTGTACTATGTGAAAGAAATCAGATACAAAAGGACGAATGTTGTATATTTTCACGTATATAAGGTACCTAGAATAGGCAAATCAAGACAGAAAGTAAAACAGTGGTTACCAGGGGCTGGGGGTGGGGATGGGGGAGGGAGTCATAGATAATTGGTGTCTAATTTGTACAGTTTCTATTTGGGATAATGAAGAAGTTCTAGAAGTTGATAGTGGTATGTTAGCACAACATGAATTCACCTAATGCCACTTAGTTATGCACTTAAAAATGGTTAAAATGGTAAATGCTAAGTTTTGTGTATTTTACCACAAAAAAAAACAAAACACTTTGGCTTCCCCTGGAGTGAGGGAATCGACCTGTATCTGGCCTTGTCCCAGAGGAGAGTTGACATCTGCAATTAGAGTTTGATTTCCTCTGCTAATTTGAGAGGAATAAGGAAAAAGCAATGTTCCTTGGTTGCTCTTTCAGAAATGAATTGAGGTTCGAACAATATTCCCTCATATCATTTAAATTAGCTTTCAATATTTCCAAGTAACCATAGTGAGCAAATCAGTATTGCTATTAAGTCAATCACTCTGCAATTACATAGGCTGGTAAATGTTAGTGTAACGAGAAATTTCAGCCATGAGGACTGAATGTACAGATTATTTGCTTACTGCTACATTTCTTGTGCAAGTTGGGAGGAAGTCTTGAGCCTTCTTTTTACATGCTAAAGTGCTCATCACTCTTCCTCTCCAGAATTTCACCAGATAATTGTAATGCAGACAGACTCAGAGAATTGGCAACAGATTAGATGTGTCTTCATTGGCTTGCATTAAACAAAGGCAACACGTGATTGAGTTATAAACTCTTGAGACACACTTGCTTCTGGAAACCTTTCATAGTCCTGTTGCTGCTGCCATGGCAACGGCTAGAGCTTTTGGTTCTGGCTTGTCCCTTCCTCCAGCACTTGACCGTTGAGGCATGACTTCTTTTAGAGATCTGGGAAAGCCCAGTTTCATAGACTGTGCTACAGTTCCTGAATGCCCTGAACAGAATATATGCTGCAAGTGGCAAAGTTGCTATTGTGGAGCTGAAGCCCTCTCTGTGTGGAGGGTGCTTAGAGGATCTGGGTTGCTCCGTTAAAGCTGAGTGCTCATATAAAGGGGAGATATCCTTGGACTGTGCTTTTTTATTGTGGGGGAGTCCTACAGTGGAAAAACAGCTACAGTCATGAAAGAAGTAAGAAAGGGAGCAGCAAAGTATTCAGTGATGTGCTGCTAGTTACTGCTCTGCTGTTATATGGCAGTCTTATTTTGGGGTCAGGGACTCAAGGGTGGGGCCATTTATAATGTTTCAGAAAGGAACATTATAAAGCTGAGAAATTATAGGCAACAATTTAGAAAATGTTGCTTTCAATTTCCAATTACTTTTTAAATCTTTTTATTTATTTAACTTCTTAAGTTTTATGTATACGTCTATTTACATATTGTTCATTTTAAAACAATGTTTACTTCCCTCTCCTCCACTTCGCCCACCTGTCATCACCATAGCCCCCACATTCCTTCCTCCTTCCCATCCCTCTTTCTCCCCCTCTCCTGTAGGATATCTCTGATTTATAATTGTCGGTTTGTTTCTGTTTTGTTGTGTTTTGTTTAACACAGTTTTCTACAACACACAGCTTAACAAGTCAAAATCTCCTAGACTTTGTTTTGATGATAAGACATAAGTCATTGTGGTATGTGACTAACAATTTTTGATCCCAGAAGGCCTAGTATTCACTCACATTTTTTTTAAATAAAAATAAATGATTGTGTAAGAAATTAGGAATAAATCCTTATTTTAAAGTGACTCAAATTTTAGTTATGGAAATAACTAAAATTCATATAGGTGTATAAAAGATCCTGGGTCCAGGGTGGGCAGATCTTAATGTAGTAAGAAGAAATTAGTTTTCTGCATAATATAGGTTCGGGAATTTGTGATTCATGGCCTTTATCACTTTGCTGTTCTTCATATTTTTGCATTGCTAATCACAGTGTATTAACAGGTATTCATTAAAGCCCTAAGAACAAAATCCACTGAGTTAAGGCACTGATATTATCACTGTCTTGTCTACTTTGTCAGACGAGAAAATGAAGATGAATTGAGTTTATTCATTCCTTCCGGGAGGAATTTGTCTAGAATAATAATTCACTTTGTTAAAATTGGCTGGAAAACATGGAAGAAAGTAAAAAAGAGGCTGGAATGGAAAAAAAAAATTTAGTATGTTCCAACACACTGGAAGGCAGGGTGGCTTTGTCTTGACTCCGGTAGTGTTATTTCCTGCAGTGTCCATGGAAATGAAGTCACAACGTGTGGCACATTCCAACTCACATGCGCCTTCTGTTTTCTTGACATTATACTGCATATCTGTGTGTTTGTGATCCCCCAGGCTCTCTTAGATGTTCCCTTCAGATGCTGTAACATCACTGACTCCTTTGTTTTTCTTTTTTAAAGATTTTTATTTATGTATTCATATAGAACTGGGGTACAGGCCAGAGGTGCAGGGTGGGTGAGAGGCTTCACCAGAGACAGAGTGGGGAACAGAACAGGCAGATTGAGGAAGTACACTGCTGAGGGGAGCAGCAGGTGAGACAGGAGAGGTCTGCTGTGCCATGTGGATCACTTCCCTGGCTAGGGATGAAACTCAGGTTGAAGTGGCTGTGGACAGCTTCCCAGGGCTGCTTTTTAACTGTTGTGTCACCAGGGAATACCCCATTGACTCCTTTGATCAGAGTGGCAAAGGGGGCAACCTAGAAGCAGATTTCCTGGCTTCAGGGAAATGTTCAGCAAGTTGAAGCCCATAGTGCCTGTTCCTAGTCCAGTGGTCACTTCCTTACTTCACAATGGAATCCCTGGCCCCCATGACCCTGCCTTAGTCAACCCTCCTCTAAAACACCATCTCTTTCTCAATATCCACAGATGCCAGGAAGGGGGGTTCATGCACATTATATTGCTATTACATAACTCTCTTCCTCTAGGAAGAAAGCAAAAGGCAGGATTTGTTCTTTTTCTACTAGCATTAGATGTGTGGGGGAGGGCAACTCAAAGTCCTCACTTTTATTAAGCATTTGCTTCCCCCCAGGTGCCTTTCTGAGCACATTATCTCATTTGACCCTTACAATAACCTTATGTTGTTATGAGAAAAGTACTTCTATTTTTACAATTTACATTGATTAACTTTATAGGTAAAATTATTAGATTCAGGTTATGGAAACTGAGGTCACACAGATTCTTAATGTCTAATTATGAGACCTGAGGTTCTGGAGTAAAACAGACTCCCTGCAATCTTTGCTTTACAGAGTAAAGTCACACAGAGGAGTCATTAGCTTTTCACCCTTCAAGCTTAGAGCACTTTGGTAGTGACTTTTAGTAGCACAGGCACATATGTGGACTATCTCCCATTGGGTCATTCTGTGGATACATAGAGTATTTAATACTTGACAGTCAACTTGATATTTTTTCCTCTTAGTGCAAATTACCATCTCAAATCCACCCTTCTAAGACCATCAAATGTCCTTTTCAGATGTCAGCTCCTAAGCCCACCTGTAGTTAACTAAGAGAGTTGTACAGAGTTCTCATACACAACTCACAAAATTATTGTTGTCCTAATGATAAAGCAATGTAGTTGTCATTAAAAAAAAAAAATCAACAGTTTTAGCAACCTAATTTCAAATTACTTCCAAAACATTATTTGTTAGGTTACTAAGTAGTGTGGCTTGTTGTTGAGTATTTACAGGAGAAGAAACAAGTTCTTGCCTAAGCAAATCTTTTTAGTAAAAGAGCTACACCCTAATTATAATAGTATTTACATTAAAATTCTCTTTTTGAATTCTAAGAACTCATTCAAGGCTATCAACGATCTTTTTGAAATAAAATCCTTTCTTATACCAATGCCAGGTGCCATACTTGAATTTCTGTAGCTGAACTGTCATTTCTGTAATTAAAACATCAATATTTCAGCCTTACAGTATGATCATTTTTTCTCCTCTCATTCTCTTTGATTCTTAGAAAGCAAACGCGAAAATAAAGTTTGTAGGTCTTATATAGAGTTGGCCCAGATGTTCTGTCTGTGACTACAGTATATTTTGGTTATTGAAATGTCAGCCTTGAAAGTATCATTTTTATAGAAACGGACAGCCTCAGAAGTTGCTCAGTTAGGATCCTTTTATGTGGTTTATTAATCAAGTATATATGTGATTTCAAAAACAATCTAAGCAAATTTATTATTTCTTAACATAACACATTTACATTTCACTTGAAGGTGCTTCAATGATAAGTGATATTGATATAGGAATGATATAAGGGGGACAGAGATAAAAAATGAGTTTCTGCTTTCTTATGTGTTTTTAAAGTTATTTAAAGCAATATTTGTATTTCCTAAGTAGTTGCTAGTTTTCAGCCTGCATCTTTGTAGTAAGCTCCAACTTGACTTCTAAAGATCTTATCCTCTATACATGAGGAAAAAAGAAATTGGAGAGCTACTTAACACTTTCTGGAAATTCTTGTCAAACAGTTCTAGTGCTGACAACAAAGCTCTTAGGTGGTTGCAAAAGAAAAATATCATTTTCTATTTTATTTTTGTCATCATCATTATTATGATTATTGACATAAGTGGCAGAAGAAAACTGCTTTCTTTTAATTTCAGGTGAGTCTTTATTCAGTTGCACACAGAAGATGTTTTATGATGAATGAGCGAATGAATGAATGAACAAATGAGTGAGACCTCAATGTTAATAGCTAGAATGTGGAAAGATTTGGAAGATCTTAAATGTTTTAGAGTTATTACATGAGTCAGTGTAGTGACACTCATGGTAAACAGAATCTTCCAGATCTCATTTTTCTCCAAGTTGCTTCCTGCGTGGATTATTCTAAAGTTCTCCCAGACACAGTGGGACTCCCAAATGCTGGTGATGTAAGGCCTCTGCAATGTGTGAATGTGTAGGAAGTGTTTTTAAAATTTTCTTTCCCAATCATCTTGCTTCTTGGCAGATGACACAATTTAGGTGCAATATGTAGGTGGACATTTTCTAAATTATAAAATAAAGCAGGCTAGTGGGTGACTGCAGAAGCAATGACATTAACAAAGTAGAGAGTAGAGAAGATAAGGTTGAGAGTTAGCAAAGGCAATGATTTTTTCACAATTAGTAAACAGCCATGATGTGTGACACTAATAGAAAAGATAAAGAAACCAAAACATACATACTGAGCTTTGCAAGAGGAAATGCTAGAGAGGCAAATACCATTTTATTTTGGATTTTTTATACGTGCACATACACAAGTGTTCCTACATACAAGAGCATAATGTAAGCAAATGTGACTGATAAAACAAAATTAGAGCATGAAATATACCTTTTAGGTATAAGATAAAAATTGGAACTTTTCCTTTTTCTTAATGAATCCACATAGGGATATTGGGTAGTTCAATCCCAATGAACTTTTTCAAGAGAAAAGTCACTTGGATTTTAGCAACAGTGGGGTTTTGATTTTCAGGTTGAAGACTGACACTTGATATTTTCCTTTTGTTTGTATTTTAACTATTATTTTATAGTGTTATTGAGAAATAATTGGCAGATTATGGTGGAAAATTAAGGTAAACAGCATGATGGTTTGATTTACATGTATTGTGAAATGATTACCACAATAGATTTGGTTAATTTCTGTCTTCTCATGTGGTTACAATACTAAGAAAGGAGAGAAGGAAAGACAAAAGGGACAACATCTCCCTGCAGTAAGAACTATGAGGCTTTACTCTCTTAATAACTTTCCCATATATCACATAGCCTTTAAACTAGAATCATCATGCAATGCCTAGGCCTTAGTTATAACAGGAAGTGTGTAATTTTTTTACCTCCTTTTTCCAGCTACCACTCCTCATCCTAAGCTTCGTGTAACCACAGTCTGATTTCTTTTTCTGAGCTTCTTTAGACTTCACATAAGTAAAAGCATATAGAATTTGCCTTTTCTGATTTTTTTTTCACTTACCAATGCCTTCAAGATCCACTCACATTGTTGTAAATGGTAGGATTTCTTCATTTGTTATGGCTGAATAATGTTCATAGATATATATATAGATAGATAGTCTCATCCAAGTTTTAAATATATTCTTTATCCAACCATTAGTCAGTGGACTCCTAGTGTCCTCCATTATAAATAATTCTGTTATAAGTCTCTTCTATTATAAATAATGCTACAGTGAATATGGAGTGCAGATACCTTTTCAAGTTAGTGTCTTTGGATATATTCTCAGAAGTGGACTTGCTAGATCATATGGTAGTTCTACTTTTAATTTTTTGAAGATTACCCTATTGTTTTTCATAGTGCCTGAACCTAGTGGGAATTGACAGTCTCACCAGCAGTACACAGGCTTCCCTTTTTCCATATCATCAATAGCATTTTTGTCGCTTGTCTTTGATGATGGCCTTTCTCCCAAGTGTGAGTTGATATCTCATTGGTGGTTTGTGTGACACTCAATTTTGTTGCTACATCAAGAGTGGATCCATCTTTTGATGGCCACAGACTGATGTGTAAATGCCACATTTACTGTACCATGAACATAAAATTGTCACATAGACAGGAGTCCTCACACTGGCATGACCAATTCATTCCCTCCCTATAGGAAGCCAACAGGGGAATTGGGACTCGAACTCTACGGTATATACACTTAGAAAACAGGAAATGAGACCAACTGATGACACAGAATCCAGGTGGAAGGAGTCAATGTAGGTGCCTCTGGGGAGTAGGTAGGTAAGAGAGCTGATTGAAGGTGACTGGCAGGGACCATAGACTGCCAGGGGGATAGCTGTCATGGTGACAACCCTTACTTCATGCTAGCTAACTGTTGTCTTGCAAGACTATCGAATTTTTTAAGAAAGGCAGTAGATGGATAACTTTATAGAAAGTTAAACATTCCATTATCACTGTGGAAATTTTAGCATAAAAGTTTTGTTTTACATATATTATAAATGATATGTTTAAAAAGTCAGTTAAAAATGTTTCTGCTCAACCTGAATATTAAAAATAAGAACCAGACAAATCCACCTGTGAATTGGGTTGGGAGTCCTTCACTCTAGTTTGCAAACTCTGAATTTTCTATACCTGAAGCATCTGGCCTACTGAAGGGGTGGTCTTTTTATGAAATGAGACTAAACTCAAAGCCTTTGGCTAAGGCTCCTTGTCCCCTGAACATTGCTTAGATACACATGACCACCTTTTCCTATATTTTTGTCAGCCCAACATCATTTCCTCCTATACACTTTAGAAAACACAGTCTCCAGGTATCATAATCCTTTCCTGGTCCAGTCTTGCTGACCCACAGCTGCTTGGTCTCTAAGCAGATTTGCAATTTCAGTTCCAATCACTTGGTTTTAATGCTGAAGTAAATTTTTACTCCCCTTATTTTCAAGTTTCAGGAGATAAATCATTATATTTCTATGAACTGACAACACTGTCTTATAAAATGTTCAGCATTTTATCATTCATTTTTTTTCCCCAAGGGCAATTTCTTTTTCTTTTATGACACAAACCATGCAACTTCTAGTGACTGACAAATTCCAGATAGAAAGGAAAAGCACTGAAAAATCAGAATTTCCATTGCTAATTTATGTTAGGACCTCCCTTTTTTGTATAATCGTAATATCAGGATATTACAATTTACAACTGGATTGCCTTAGCCTCATAAGGTGGCTGCCTGGCCCAGGCAAGCTGCCCCAATGTGGGAAATTCTTCTGTCTCTGGAGACCAAGGGCAAGCCCCAGGAGACATAAGACCTCCAGGGCATAAAAACTCCTGGAAAGCAGCTTCCTTGTTTTTTTTTTTTTTTAATGAAAAGCAAATCTCAGATAAGTTTCCTAGGGCATAAGGACTTATGGGCAATTTTTTAACCTTGTTTACTCAGGTGTTGCTTAATACAAGACTGTACAACTTTTTCTTAATTTATTCCTTTTTAAAGTAATCACTAACTACTCTCTGCTAGCCTTACATCACCCTTTTCTTAAACAAACTAACTACTCTCTGCTAGCCTTAAATTAGCCACTAGCTTTTCTTCAATCACTGATGACTCTGCTAACACAATTTCCTAAGACTACTAATAATCTTTTGCTAGTAGCTTATCCTTTCCCAGACCCCTCTTCTCTTGAGTTACAGTTAAACATCTATATACATGACAATTATCATAAATATGTATAATTTAGTATACCATAAAATGTTAGGAAGAAAATGCTTTGTTCCTTGTCCTTGAGAATGTTTATAACAATTTATGGAGATCTCTCATTAACTTACCCTATACATTATTGTAGTGAACTACTTGCCATACACTATAAATAAAGACCTGCTGAGAAAATGAGCAGGAAGACTTACACCCAACTCCAACTCTTGTGTCTTCCTTGAACCTGCTCCCCTCTCTCCTTCTTGGAATCTCTGCTTGCCGACGCCTTCCCACCTTAGGGCCCTGCCTGTCTCACCTCCTGACAGCTTGATAGCTGGGGCCAGTCCCCAACAATTTTATATTGAGGTATATCTTATATAGAACATCATATTAGTTTAAGGTCAACATAATGATTCAGTATTTGTACACATTGCTAAATGATCACTATTAACATCTATCACCACACACTTACAAAAAATTTCTTCTTGTGACCAGAACTTTTAAGACTTACTACTTTCTTAGTAATTTTCAAGTATGACTTATTTTATAACTACAAATTTGTACCTTTTGATCATCTACACACCCACCCCTTTCACTACCCATTTCAACTTGGCCTCTGCCAACCACAAATCAGAAGCGAAACTTCCGGTTCTTCCCTACCACCATTTTCTATGTTTATAGATAGACAGGTAAAGATTTGGATTGGCTGGGGGGCTTCTCACTGTCGATACCTACTGATTTAATGAGTGTGATCCTTGCACCATAGTCATAGGAATGCTGGAAAGTGCTGTGGAGTTATCTACACAAAAAGTTAGAAAGAGTTGGGTTATGATTCTTGACAGAATGTCATCACTGGTACATGCAAATCCTCTCTGTTTTTATTTTTTTTCTTTATTGTGATAGCATTGGTTTGTAAAACTATATATGATTTAGGGGAATAGGTCCACATACATGTTTGTTACCATCCACTCCACCATCCAAGTACCCACAGTGCTTTGCCATAGACTACTGTGCCCCTCCCTCACTTTGTTCCTACATCTCTCTTCCTCTCCCTCTAATAGCCTCAATTCTACAGTCCTATTTCTAGGGTTCATTTTGATTTACTTTTGTCAGTTCCTTCTTTTTTTGGTTGTTGTTGATTGTTTTCTCTATATTCCACTTGTCAATGAAATGATCTGTTATTTGTTTACTCCTGACTATTTTGCTTAGCATAATCCCCTCCAGTACCATTCATTTGTTGTTGCAAATGGCAAGAGTTCACCTTTTTTATTTATAGCTGAGTCATGTTACATTGTGTGTGTGTGTGTGTATGTGTGTGTGTATAATTGCTGGTGTCATGTGGTAGTTCTATTTTTAATATTTAGAGGAATATCCATGCTGTTTTAAATAGGGGCTGGACCAGTTTACATTTCCACCAACAGTGTGTAAGTGTTCTTTTTTTGTCTACACCCTCACCAATAGTTGTTGTTTCTGTGTTTGTTTGTTTTTTGGTTTTTTTAATATGGGCCATTTTCACAGGAGTTAGATAGTACCTCATTGTAGGTTTGACTTGCATTTCCTGATAATAAATAGTGACTGATAAGATTTTTCATGTGCTTGTTGACCATCTTTATGTCTTCTTTAGAATGGTTGAGTTCTTGATATTTGTATGTGTGTTACATTATATGAATTTTTAGTAGATATTATATATTACTTCCTTATCAGATATATGAGGCACAAATAATTTTTTCCATTGTCTTTTCATTTTAATGGTAGTTTCTTTTGTTGTCCAGAAGCCTTTTAATTTGATGTAGACCCACTTGATTGTTTTTGCTTTTGGAGTTTAGTCTGCCAAACCTATGTCATGGAGTGGATTGCCTATAATTTTTCTATGTGTTTTATAGTTCCTAGTCTTACATTCTAGCCTTTAAATCTTTTTATTTTTTTAAAGATTTATTTATTTATACAGAACTGGGGTACAGGCCAGAGATGTAGAGGGTGAGATGATTCACCAGAGACAGAGTGGGGTACAGAACAGACAGATTGACAAGTACACTGCTAAGGGGAGCAGCGGGAGCATCAGGAGAGGTCTGCCTCACCATGTGGATCTCCTCTGGGGCAGGCGGGGATCGAACTCATGGGGAAGTGGCTTAAGCTTCTTTGTGCTGTGCTTTAACCTGCTGCGCCACCAGGGAGGGCCCCAGCCTTTAAATCTTTTTTTTTTTTTTTTTTTAAAGATTTATTTATTTATTTATACAGAACTGGGGTATAGGCCAGAGATGCGGAGGGTGAGAGGATTCACCAGAGACAGAGTGGGGAGCAGAACAGACAGATCGAGGAAGTACACTGCTGAGGGGAGCAGCGGGCGGGTCAGGAGAGGTCTGCCACGCCATGTGGATCTCCTCCAGGGCAGGCGGGAATCGAACTCATGCGGAAGTGGGTTTAGATTCTCAGTGCTGTGCTTTTAACCCGCTGCACCACCAGGGAGGGCCCCCTTTAAATCTTTTAAAGTTAATTTTTGTGTATGGCATGACAAAGTAATGATATTTCATTTTCTGCATGTGGCTCCAGTTTTTCCAGCACCATTAGTTGAAAAGACCTTTCTTTCTCCACTGTGTACTCTTAATTCCCTGTCATAGATTAACTGCCCACTTAAATGTGGGCTTATTTCTGGGCTGTCAATTGTATTCCTTTGACTTATGTGTGTCTATTTTTATTCTGATACCACACTACTTTTATTACCCTAACTTTGTATTGTAGTTTGAAACCTGGGAGCATGGTACCTTCTTCCTCTTTTTTTTTTTTTTTTTAATTAAGATTTGACTTAGACTATTCTGGGTCTCTTGTGGTTCCATATAAAAAAGACATAATTTATTTTTAGTTCTGTCCACTTTACCTAAGTTAGATTATTTTTCTTAACTTTTGATAAAAACAATAGTCTCTCAAGGGGCCTATTTAAAATATAACCCATCAATGGGCCATCTGCATGATATCTGTATTGAGTTTTAAAAAAATAGAGTAATATTTGACAACTGTTTAGGATAAAATAAAGTACAGAAATGAGTATTAGTATTTTTTGCTTAATCACAGCTGGTTCATTAGATATGTTATTTTAAAACCCACAGTACAGTCATAGAAACATTATCTTTTCAATTTGCCACACCAGTAGGCATATGGTGCCTGTGCCAGCATGAGAAAATTGAGGCAAGCGAGGCCTTAAAGAACAAAACAACCCATATCACTATGTTTTCCTTTGGGTGCTAACTTGAGATTGAGCAGCTGTTCAACAAGTGTGGGAGGCGTTTCAGAAACAGATTTCGGGTCTGGACCTGAAAATCTGCAAAATGGAATGGAAGGTTCTGTTCTGTAAGGTGCACCAATCTGGGCTCTAGCTTCCATATAGCGCACTCACTACAGTTGATTTAGTCTGTGTTCCTCTGTCTCCTGTCCTTTTGAAAGAAATTGAAACATGTTTCATTTTTCCAGTCTGAACAGAAAGCACTGGTATAGTGGCATTCAGAGGCATTTTATCTGACATGTAGCTTGCTGTTTTGGTTTACTTAAACAATTGGCCATATATAGAGAGGGAGGAAGTTGCTTGAGTAATGCACATACAGAATTTATGAGTTCATCTTTCCTTTGCTTCTGAAGTACTCACCAAAATCATGTTAATGAAAGAACTTTTTGTTATGGAAGTTTTCAAACATGCACAAAAGTAGAGTGAATAATGTAATAGTTTCTAGTGCAGCAGCTAGTATCCTGTTGAAATAGGAATGAATGCATGTTTCTCAACCATGCCCCTTCCAAGTCCAGCTAGCAAAGAGCATTACAAGGGGTTATCTATCAAAAAAGAAGGAGGTATGGTGGTTTGGGAGTCAAGCTCAGCTGGAACTAAATGTTGCTTCTATTTCACTGATAGCTTAATTCAACTCCTCTTGAGTTTAGTGTACTTGTCAGAGAGCGGGAAGGAGAGTGAAAGAGATATTGAAGCAGGGTGTAGTGGGGAGAGGAGGAGAAAAAGGGGAGTAGAGGGAGAGCAAGAGAGAGGGAGAGGGAGAATAAGAATGAATAAGATTTATCATATAGGAGTGTGAGGATTACAGAGTGCCTGTTTCATAACAACCATTCAGTAAATAATTACAACTATACAACAGCCAGATTGGAAAAGATTGAATGACATGAAAATCCAATTTAAACGTCTTTTTTTTTTTTTTAACTTTCTGTACCACATGAAAAGACTCATGAAGGAAGGCGCCTGGTGAGAACTCCCTCCTGGAGGGTGCTTAGTGCAAACTTGGGTGCTAGCCTACCCATAACTGAAAAAAGGGGTCTTTATTTATGAATAGGATTTTTTTTTTGCCTCCTTTTTGGATCCATTTTTCCTCCTTCTTTTCTTCCCTCTCTCTCCCCAATGTCCCCTTTTCTCTCCTTCAATGGCACAATAAATATAAAATTAAATTTACCACTGTAATAATTTTTATGTATAGTTTGGTGGCATTAAGTACATTCACATTGTTGTGCAACCTTCACCACCACCAATCTCCAGAACATTTTCATCTTCCCAAATGGAAACTAAATGGAAACTCCATGTCCATTAAATAATAACTCCTCTGTCTCACCTCTATTAACTACTGTCTACTTTCTGCTTCCAATGAATTCAGTACTTTAGCGATTTCATATAAATGGAATCATTTTATATATTCTTTAATAACTCATATTCCATTTATTATTTCAAAATTTTTTTTTTAGAAAGGGGGAAAATACATGCAGGAAAAAAGATTGACAGTGTCATCACTTATTACGTAGTTTTCAACCTATGGAAAGAAACAAATCATCAACAGGGGGCAGGGATTTTTTTTTTCCTTTTCTGTTTGTAATAAGGAATTATCACTGAGTGAAAACAAAATAAAAGAGGGAGAAAAAAAATCCAGGAAAATGTTTTGTTCTGATTTGCTATATACTTTTCCCTCATTGAAGTATGACTTATTTAGAGAGCATATAAGTATGACTTATTTATCTGTAGTGGCTCTGTATTGGCATACATGAATCATCTTGTCTTACTGACTCCATAGAACAACTCAATATTAGATAAGTATTGGCGGATGCGATTGTCAATGTAAATCTTAGAGAGCGTGAAGAGTAACAGACACATCTGTGCAGGAAAACACTGGAAATCTTCCTTTAGTGGATGTGAGATATCCTTGTATGTTGATAGGATGGGATGCTAAGGAGAGGGGAGGCAGAGAAGGTATTGCTGGAAGGGGATGAACAGGAAAGTTGGTGATTGATGTCCCAGCTGAGGGGGAATATTAGCAATCATCATGGCAGATGCCAAGTGATCTGTCCTTCCTCACACAACAATGAAGCTGAGCTGCTAAGAAGGCAGCACATAAGTAAATTTGTTGGCAATTTGGGTGGTATCAGTTCTTCGGGGTCAATCACAAATTTCAATAAAATTATGGCAAGGAGTAAAAACAGCTCTATCCAGTTTACCTATCTCTAATAAGCCCTTTTTTCCTTCTGGGAAAACAACAACAACAACAACAACAAACAAGTAAGCACTCTTAATGTGGTCGCTGTCATTCAGAAGTTGTCAAGCTCTTACTTTTCTGGAATAGGAAATTATTTGTCATGTGCAGATCACATTGCAGGGAGCACATCCCAAGATAAATATGGGGTGACAGAATGAAACATTGACTTTTCCGAACTGTTCCACAGGCTTCCTCCTAAAGCTGTCGGCAATGCTCCTTTTCCCATTCTGGAATTCTTCAGGATCACAAGGTCGAGTCAGTGATATAAGTAGGAACATCCCTTAGGGATGAGGTAGTTTTTGAATTTAATGTCACAGGTCATTGCATATGGTGCTTGATGGGGAGGAGGAGGTCAAGTGTATCTCTGGATCTGGTGAATCATCACATCCTTCTGGGGCAAATAGCTCCTGGCCCGGCAAGCAGGGTCTGTCAGCTAAAGTCCTCAATCTTCCAGGGCTTTAGCGATAACCTTTAGGTGCTTCACCAGGTGGAGGAAAGCATATTTCAGAGTGATACTTGTTTGTCACAGCTCTAAACAAGTCATAGGTCGTAAACAAGTTTTCAAAAGTAAATTCTGTTACTGTGCATTTTTTGCTCCACTTTGATCAGGAGACAATGTCTCTTTTTCTTTAAGATTTATTCATTTATGCATACAGAACCGGGGTATAGGCCAGAGGTGTGGTGGTGGTGAGAGGATTCACTAAAGACAGAGTGGGGAGCAGAACAGGCAGATAGACAAAGTACACTGCTGAGCGGAGCAGTGGGCAAGACAGGAGAGGTCTGCTCGCCATGTGGATCACTTCTGGGGCGGGGATAGAACTCAGCAGCGCTGGATCTCCTTTCATTCCCCCCCACCCCCCATGCTAAAAAGACTCCTACCAGAAGGAAAATAGAGCCTGGGAGCAGGAGTGTCTGTAAGACAGACACTTGACAGCCATGAGGATCTCTTTATACTTCTTTCCTTAAACCATAAACTTACTTGGTTAACTGCACATGTTAAGAGGTCATGAGGGGCTCACAGTGAACCATACTGAAGGAAGGGCTTCAAAGTTTGAGGAGAGTGTGGTAGTTTGGAATTGGGGGTGGTGAGTGACCCAGCAGGTGAAGGGTGGAAGGAGGACAATTGAAATCAAACTAAACACCTGGAGACTCACCTTCCTGCCAGGTAGATTCTCAGAGAGTGTAGCCTATTTATTTTCAGTCTCGCTAGACTCACAGGGGTGGTCAAGTTTCTCCTTCTCTCTGGTGGGCATCTCAGTGCAACTGTGAACTGAAAGCAATTTGTGGCAATCATGTCTGTGCTCCCCCACCTCTTTCATTTTCTTCCTGGGACTACACAGAGGCTACTTTGCCCAGTCCCTGGTGTCAAGCCGGGACCACATGACAGGTCTGAATAAAAGGATGCACACAGATGCCAGAAGGCCACCATTCTCCACATTTCTCATGTGGTCCTCCATAGTTCATTCTCTCTCAAAAGTGGAGAAGCTCAAGAAGCCACAATATGTAAGCAGCCCAGACCCCTGAATTTCTACCAGAAGCAGAACCCCCTATTGACATGATTGGATTATGATGATAAGAGCTCAAAGAGAACATTTTCTGTGGGTATAAACCATTGAGTTTGTGTTTGTTGTAGCTATTAGCCTGTCTTAACACTTAACCTTACTCTGAAACGTGGCCGAAGCCAGCTGGAAACTTATTCTTGAAGTTATGTGTACAGCAAACATTCCTCCATGGCGTTCTTGGTAGACAGCTCTCTGGACAGATGGTGTTGCTGCTTTTCTTGAACCACTCTCTCATCCAGCACCTGAGATTTGCTGGGAGTGAGGGAATGAGGCCTCTCTGCCTTTCATGAGACCTGGACTCATAGGCTGTGGTTGTTGTGGATACTTTACTCCTCTGTGCAGGGCTTCCCATGAACAGTTTACAGAAGGCGCTGTTGCTACATTGGTGGGACATCTGGGTATGACCTATACCCAAACTAAGGTTGAATGCATATATGCCTAGCTTTCTGGCTTCATTAGACCTACCTATGAATTCTAGTGCTGACTCATATCTTCTAGTCATTACATGTTGGTCCTTATCCAACCCAGAAGGCACAGTCACTGTCCCTTCCTTCGTGCCTGAGCTGTCTTTTGGCTATTTTTTTTCTTTTTGTCTCTGGGAAAATAGAGTACATTTCCCTATGACTCTCAGCTTTAAGTCATTGTTTGGCATTCCTCAAGTTTTAACTGAAAAAGAGAAAAACTATTTTTAATAATTCATAAATTTATAATCATAGATGTTGTAACTAGCCTTCATTTGGTGGTTTTGGAGAATGGGCTGATAATGCAAGGTTCTAATGTCTGTCACTTTTCTTGAGTTCCATCTAGCTCATGAAGCTCTTGTAGCAGATGGTTGGTGTCCCGTGAACCACATTCCTGGCTCCTCTGATTTCCTTATAGCCATAAGTGAACAATTCCAAGCACATAAGCAGCCACATTCTAACTCAAGTAACCTCTCTGTTTTTCTGTCTTAGTGTTTTCTCAGAGGCTGTGGAAGATTGCTCAATCTGCATGTGAGCTTAGAGGAATCAAACTAAGACAGCTGAAAATGGAAGTGGCCATAGAATAGCTATCTCTTATGATGGGACGCTGAACAGAGGACACTCCTGTAAATGTTAGTCGTTTACAGAACCTCTGGTCAACAATATTGTTGTTATTGCCGGGAATCTCACTTGTGAGGAACTGACATGAGGTTTGGGAAGAAAGGGAAACATTGACTTTTATAGTAGTTCCAATACTTACAAGGTTCATATTCTCAATTCAAGAATCCTTAGTGAAAGAATCATAGATGTTGTAACTACCAAAACAGGGCATGTTGTGAAACCCAGTAAGTTTACATGGCAGCATTATAGACATGCTCATCTTTGACTTGTAAGGAAAAGAGGTGATATTTAGGAGACTGAATGTTCATTACTGGCACGTTTCCTTTTGTAAGGACTTTCTCCAAAGTCTATTCTCCCACTTAGATGTGGGAGGTTAATATCTTAAAGGATAAATGGGAAGTGGGATGTGGAAGTGGGAGGTTAATATCTTAAAGGGTAAATTTCACTGAAGAGGAACAGAAGGTGATGAATGAATCCCCCAGTCTCCCTGTCTTTCAGTGGGACACTCTTTAGATATATTCTCCACAGTTCCTCTACAGGTTTGTGGTGGGACTGAGTTCACAATGTCTACAGCAGTAAAGTCTACTTGTATTAGTATCAGAAATGGGGACCTCAAGAGTCCAAATCTCATCGTGTGTCATTCTTTCTCTTATTCTATCTTCTCTCTTGGGAGTCTTACTTGTACTCCTTGAAACTCTTACAATTCAAGTACCCCAATTTTGTCTCATGCTTTACTTTTAGGGCAGCTCAAACTAAGGCTCTTCTGTGATGGAATTTTAAATTCTTGAAGTTCTACCTGTGCTATGCTGGACATTAGTTAGCCTGTAAAGATATCTTCACTTGGAAAACATACTCTAGCCTAGCATTAACTGGTTTCAGATAACATTATCATTATCAAAGCTACATATACTCTCTACTCCAAGTTCACACACTAGGGAGGCAGTATATTTTCTATAAAATAGCTCCCTAAGTCCTCACGGAGTCCTGGATAGCAAAAGGACTAATTACATGTATTAGCAAATAGCTGGAACTACTGTAGCTCAGCATGGTTGTCATTAAAAACAATAAGGGGACCTAATTAGGTCTGGTGCTACTGAAAGTAATTGTATTTTCTCATGTAAGTGTATTAGTGCCTTCACGTGTTAAGCTTTATTTGTTCATGCTAACTCGTGGGATGTCCACCTTAATTAGGAAACAGATCTTTTCTGATGTAGATCCCAGATCTGGAAATGTCTTTCTCTGAATCTCAAGGTTTGCCACTTCATAAAATCCCATTTGCTCCATATATTCTCTTTGAGGAGTATAATGTTACTTTGGTTCCAGTCTCTCCTCAAAGCCCTTCTCTCCTAGCCTCCCACTAGAGGCCCTCTGCCCCCAGCAGGCACTGAGATCCACACTGGGCATTTAGAGTTTCCTTTGTCCTCAGTGTTATGGCTCTGTAATTAAAAATTCCTAGATATTAAAAATATCATCTTTGTAATTCAGTTCTGAGTACAAGGGCATATTCAGTGAAACACATAATAGCGTTTTCAATGAAGATTGAGTCAGATTAAATGCAGGGAACACAGAAAAGAAATTAAATGTAAGGTCTTAATACCTAGAAAGTGAACGGTATTTTGCCTTGGTTTAGTATTACAAGGCTCAGTAAGCAGGTTCTTAATGCTTATAAGCTAAAAGTAATTAAAAAATACACAGACAACAATCAGTTATGTGAGATGGAGAGAGGAGAGTCACTGAAGCAACCCTACTGCTATAAAATGTGGAGTGTTCTCTATGGATTAAAAATAATATCCTAAATCCATTACCAGTGGTGTTTCTTTGTGTCTCTACAGCTCTAAAGGGTATAAGAAAAATTAGGGCAATGGATAGGAGATAAGTCCACTAAATGAATGTGTAAGGAATATTAAACATGGAAGGGACAATAGGGACTATCTAATTCAACTTGCTGACTTTGTACTTGTAGACTTGGAGGTGAAGAGAGTTGCAAGGACATCCAGCTAGTTAATGGAATCGTCGGTCTTCTGACTGATGCCCTCTGTCCTAAGCTGCCACCAAATGGAGGAGTAGGCATGTTGGTACTTCTAAAGCATCAGGCTTAATACAAAGCCAGTAGAGACTTCCAGGGATGTATATGAAGGAATAAGTCCGCAATGCAGACCAAAGTTTTATGAGCAATTCTATTTTTTAATATAAAAGATTTATTTATTTTCTTATGTCATTGTTAATTTTTATACAGTATTTGATTTCCCTCCTCAGGTGCAGTCCTCAGAGTTCCCCAACCATGTGTGGCACCTGTGATTGAACACCACATAGTCTCTCACACAATGAGCAAGGGTATTCTTTATGGGATATTTATAATGGCCAGAAAATGATAAGGCAACTGAATCTCAACAGTTAGTTAATAGCTAAGTAAATAATAAATAATTATATAATGGAATATTGTGCAGCCATCAAAAGTATTCTTTAAATATTTAATACCATGGGGAAAAGCAGGATACTAATTATGTATTAGCTGCCATTAAAACTATGGAGACAAAGCTATATGCATAGAAAAATATAGACATACTAAAAATACAGCATACTAAAATGGTAACTGTAGTTATTATATATCTTTGGCACTGGTACAGGAACTAGATGGTGATTTTCATTTAAATAAGAAAATGACATTTCATAATGACCTTTATTTTACCTTTTTATATTCTTTAATATATTCATTACATTGAATGATCTCACTTATGGGGGATGTAGAGAAAACAGAAAACGAATCATAAAAGAAAAGTAACTATACTAAAGTAAAAATCAACATCATAACAATGACTTTCTAAATGGAAAAATCTCTAAACAGAAACAAGTAATAGGATAAAAATGTATTCACTAATCAAAAACTGTAAATTTTTGCATGAAAGACAGTTTTCAAAATACCTGCATCAATTTCTGAATGGGAAAGGGGTACATTTGGGAGAAGCCAGGCTTTTTATCATAGCAGTGTGCTGCTATGGATATTTTTAACAAACAAAATTAGACCTGCATATAAAATAAAACAACAAAGGTTATAACAGCAGAAAATATCAATTAATTTTACATCTAATTTGTGATCTGCCAAGAAAATGATTAAATATTCAAATTTTTTAAAAACTCATAAGTCTAGCATTACTTTCTGCATTATTTAAAATTTCCTCATAAATTCTAGGTTATCTTGATTTTGTCTTGGGTGATGGTGTAAAACTCAAGGCTTCTGAGAGCCTGGGTTCTCCAAGAATTAGTTGCCAATATGGGGTTATACGTGCGAGAGAGGGTAACTGCTGTATTGTATAAAGGGGAAGCGCCAGGAGGCAATAGAAAGAGACTTCCTTTGTATGGAAACAAATGTCTGACTTCTGTGAAGGGGGAGAGGGCAGGAAGTTTGGGTAAGAAGAATTTTATACTCTCGCACACTTCCAAGAAATCTTCACCAAACCAATGGAGAGTTCTTGAGCCAAACTACCCATTGGAAGAGTCACAGGACTATCGGAAGTCACAGGACCACATTTGTATGTTCAGCACATTCAGTCTTTGGGAACTGCCTAAGTAACTGTGAGCCTGACACAAATGTGCCCTGTTAAGAGGGGGAACTACTGGGGCTGTGGTCAGTTATGCTCATTCCAGCTGGATATCCAAGCAGCTTAAGTTCAGGGCCACCACAGTTACTACGAAGCACATGATAAGATGGACAGATGGATGGTTTGTGAAGTCTTTGAGATGCAGGAGTGAGCTTTTCTCAAAGTTCATCACTATAGGCAGATATACCAAAGAGCAATTCCTGAAGCAACTTGAAGTAAAACACATTTGGTTTTGGGGGTTGATAATACATATCATTATAAATTGGGTCACAGATATAGAAATAGTTATTGTGTGTTCATTTAACTTCTTTTAATGAACTTTGCCTGAGAGTAGACAGCTCATTTATTTGCTATAGTTTGGTTTTGTTTTGCTATTTCTCTATTTCAGGTAAATCTAGTGAAGATAATAATACATTGCAAATGAGACACCAGTTCAGAACACTTCACAGTATTTATTTCCTTTGGAAATATTGGCTCAACAGAGACTGTAATTACTGGAAAGCAGAAATGTAAAGCTGTCATACAAACAGAAGTGTATCTACTGTTTCTGAGGCATTTAATCAATTCAGCCAAAGCAATCAACAAAACCAGTTGTTTATTGTTATACATTCCAAATCGCCTAATTACAAACTGGGTTTCTTCTAATTTAATTGACTAGAAGTCGAACTGCTGTAATAACTTAAACCAGCATGCCCAAATGTCTCTGAAGGTGGCAAATTGCAGAAAATTTACCCTTGTTACTAAAACTCCATCTTCTTTCAATTATTTTACACTTGAAAGAAAAACACCATTGTATTAAAAAATGACCAAATAACCAGGACATTTAGATAATATAATAAGTGCTTATTAACTTTTCAAATTGCCTTGCTGTAAGGGGTAGGGGTACTATATTCGGAAACTTTGTCTCTGGAATATCCTTTATCATTGTGACTTTTCATTTCTGGGGCAGAGCAAACCCTGTATGACCTGCTCATGGTACAAGCTCAATGACTGCCTTTTTTTTTTAAATTAATTAATTAATTTTTTTTTTTAAAGATTTATTTGTTCATACAGAACTGGAGTACAGGCCAGAGGTGCAGGGGCGGTGAGAGGCTTCACCAGAGACAAGGTGGGGAGCAGAACAGGCAGATCGTGAAGTACACTGCTGAGGGGAGCAGCGGGCGGGTCAGGAGAGGTCTGCCACACCATGTGGTCACCTCCGGGGCAAGCGGGAATCGAACTCATGCGGAAGTGGCTTTGGCTTCTTAGTGCTGTGCTTTAACCCGCTGCACCACCAGGGAGGGCCTATTATCTTTTTTTTAAGGATTTATTTGTTTATGTATACAGAGCTGGGGTACAGACAAGAGGTGCAGGGGCAGTGAGAGGATTCACCAGAGAAGACAGTAAGGAGCAGAACAGGCCGACGGACAAAGTACACTGCTGAGGGAGCAGCTGGCAGGTTGGGAGAGGTCTGCAGTGCCATGTGGGTCACCTCCTTGGCAGGGATCAAACTCATGCTGAAGTGGCTTTAGCTTCTTAGTGCTGTGCTTTAACCTGCTGCACCACCAGAGAGGGCCTAATGTAACATTCTTAAGGATCATCCATGTTGTTGCTTGATGTCAAATTTCCTTCTTTTTAAAGTATGCATAACATTCTGTTGTATTTATATACCAAATATTTATATACCACATTTTGTTTATTAATGGTCATTTAGTTTGTTCTCACATCTTGACTTAAACATAGTGCTACAATGACAGTGAAGAGCTAACATCTCTTTTAGATCTGATTTCAATTGATTTGGGAAAATACCTAGGAGTGGGATTACTGGATTATATGCTATAGCTCTATTTTTCATTTAGTTTAAATGCATTTAGATTATATGCATATAGTTCCATTTTGTGTTCCTACCAGTAGTGTGCAAAGATTGAAATCTTGTCAAATTCACACCAACTCTTGTTCTCTTTCTTTTTATTTTTTGAATTTATAATAACCATCACCATAGTTGTGAGGTGATGTTTCTTTGTGGTTTTGGTTTGCATTTCCCTGATTACACTTCTTTGAAGAAGTGTCTATTTGAGCTCTTAGACATTTTTGAATCAGGTTTTTTTTTTTCCTTGACTACTATGTTAGAGAACTTCTTTATTTATATTAGATTTAAACCCCTTCTTAGATACAGAGTTTGAAAATAGTCTCTCTCATTTTGTACTTTGCATTTGATTCATATTTCCTTTGTTGCATAGAAACTTTTTAGCTTGATGTAGTACTACTTGTTTATTGTTTTTGTTGTCTGTGATTTTGGTGTTATATCGTGAAATCATTGTCTAGACCAGTGTCACAAAGATTTTCCCTCTATGCTTTCTTCTAGGAGTTTCATCATTCAGGTCTTTTAATTATGTATTTATTCCAGTTTGAGTTGGTTTTTATATGGTGTTATATAAAGGTCCAAATTCATTCTTTTGCATGTGTGTATTTCCCAAAACCAGTTGTTGATGATTCTTTCATTGCTGTGTATTTTTTACACCTTTGTTGAAAATCAGCTCACCATATACATATCAATTTATTTTTGCGCACACTCCATTCTGTTGCATTGACCTATATACCTTTCTTTATGGCAGTATCATGTTGTTTTAATGACTGTTGCTTTATGATATATGTTGTATCAAGAAGAGTGATACCTCCAATTTTGTTCTTCTTTTTAAACATTGGCTGGCTATTCGTGGTCTTCTGTAGTTCCGCATGAATTGTAGAATTTTTTTTCTATTTATGTAAAAAAGGTCATTGGAATTTTATATGAATGCACTGAATCTTACCACTTTGGGTATTATAAACATTTAAACAATATGAATTACTCCACCTAGTGAACACAGATACCTTTCTATTTGTATCTTCAACATTTTATCATTGTTTTTATAGTTTCAATATGTAAATCTTTCAGTCTATCAGTTATATTCATCCTTTTGGCCCAATTCTAAATCATTTCTTCCCCCCTTAATTTTTTTTTCATTTATTTTTCTTGTTAGTGTGTAGAAACACAACTAAGTTTAGCACATTAATTTTGAATGTGCAGCCTGAAACCTGAATTAATTTGATTATACTTCTAACAATTGTGTGCATATGAGTGTGTATATAGAGAATTTAGGACTTTCTACACATAAGATCATATCATTTGCAAAAACAGTTTTACTGCCTACATTATCATTTGGATAGATTTCATTTCTTTTTCATTACTGATTGTTCTGGTTAGTAAAATATTGAATAGAACTGGTGAGAGGAGGTGTCCTTCCCTTATTATCTGTGAAATTAATTTTTACTTATGAGTATGACATTAGCTCTGAGTTTTTTCATTTTAGGCCCTTATTTCATTGACTACTTGAACTTGTTTGGGTTACTGTAAAAAAGAAAGGAATTGGCATGACCTAGGAAATAGAAATACAAATACTCAAGCCTGTCCCATATGCACTGAGTCTGAAACTTTGGGAGTGGGGCCAGCAATTTGTGTTCCAACAAGCCATCTGGGTGATTCTGGCACATACTGGAAGGAAGTTCTGGTTAACACTATTTCCTAAGGTATATTCTTCAGAAGAGTGTTCTATGACATATTAGTAAGTCTTATGTAACAGAAATGTTCCTTATTTGGCTAAGTTTGGGTGATTATGGGCTAAAAATCTAAATAGTGCCCATGGGCCTTATCCCTTTACAGTGGTACAATCCAGGTAATTTCTCCTGATCTGTCACCATATGTAGGCATCTGCTTATGTCCCACAGGTAACGTGGCCTATGATCTTTCTCCCAAGAGTCTATTTTCCCTCCATTCTCAACTGTCAGAGAAAGCACTCTTTCTATCAGACCAAAACCCACTTTCCTTTTTTCCATTTTAGTGTGATTGATGGGAGAAACTTAATGTTGTCTGATGCCCCAACCCTTCTATTGCCAGACAATCGCAGTAGTTGATGAGAAACAATTAACTTAAAGTCTAGTCTATTAATTCCTAAACAACTACCCTTTTGTGGCATGTTCTTTGCAGTCCAAACATATATTTAGAAGAAAAGACACTTTTTTGCAAGGGCGCAGTCACACCCAATTCTTCTTACTAAACTGAAAAAAATCTCAGGCTGAAGCATCTATATTTGTGTTATTTCAGTGGTTCAGGGCTTTCCCACAATTAATGTAGAGTTATTTGATTTTAATCTATCTGCAATGCAAAACTGAAGAAGGGGCTTACCTGCAGAGTAGTTCCCAGTTTCAGTTTAACACATAAAAAAATTGGTTTTGAAATCTCAGATAGCAAACAGTTTTTCAGTTTCCAGCACTTAAAATTCAAATGACCTCTGGCAGCAGAATAAAACTGCAGGTGGATTAAATTTACCATTTTCCCTGACATAAGGACAAAGATTTAAACAAGAGAGTCCATATTAATCTTTTACTTCAGAAAAAAAATGAATAAATTCTAATATTCATAAATTTTAGTTCATTTCATATTTGGTTCAATGATGTAAATCAAAGAGAAGGAAAGCAAGCTCGCAGGAAAAGGGATATTCTAACCTCTAAAGAAAAACTTTACATTTGTCTTCTTTTTTGGGACAGGGTATATCCCCCACTCAATGAACTACAAATGTCTAATACCTATATAGGGAAGGAGGCAAAGCCGAAACCCTGAAAATAACTGATAAAATCTTGTTGAAGTCTTGGTCCTTTCCTGGTGGCACAACTGGCTAAAGCGTAGCACTGCAGGTGAGAGTGTGAGTTCGATCCCCAGCCCTGGAGGTGATCCACATGGAGGCAGACCTCTCCTGACCTTCCTGTTGCTCCCCTCAGCAGTGTATTTCAGTCAATCTGCCTGTTCTGCTTCCCACTCTGTCTCTGGTGAATCCTCTCACTGCCCCTGCACCTCCTCTGACCTGTACCCCATTTCTGTATGCATAAATAAATAAATCTTACAAAACAAAATGTCAATGAGATAAATGTTAATTCAAGCATGACTTCAGATTAAAACCTCTTAAAGGGACAGACCAACATTTGCCAAGTTACCCATGCCCGTTCATAATGAGAGCAATTCACTTCTAAAGGATATAGGGTATTAATTTAAAGGTAGTTGGCACAGCAAACAACAGATGACATCACATCCTCTTATATCCCTGAATAAGTATGTGTCATCCCAGCCTTTCCTCTGGCTCTTCTGACTCAAATTCATGCATTGTTAAAACTCATTAAAATGCATTGAATCAGAGCACTGCAGACAACAAAAATAGAGGCAGTTTTTGATACCAAGCCAAATAATTTTGGCTTTTCTTCCCATTGTGCATGTAAACAAACTGTCAGCAACCCATACATACAAATGGAACATTATTCCTAAAGGAGGATGATGCCTGAGCTGTTCAGAACAGATACAACAGCAGGGGATTATTTGACTTACACTGTTGTGCGTGGAGGGCTCTTCCTTCATTTAGTGCCCCGTCACATTGGCAAATATTTCATTTCATGTACACTAAACACAAATTCTTACACAAATCACAGTAATTAAAACTCAGGTGTTTCTAGGCAACAATATTAAGGTTTTCTCGTATGTTGCTGTTTCTTTCCCCATGAAAAAAGAAGGCCAAATTTTAAAATAATTTTTCTGAAAGTTTGAATGTCAGACCTTAGAAAATGATCACTGGTTAAAGCAGTCACATCTATTAAATAATAGGTGTGGGATACCAAAAATTCACATGGAGTTACAAGAGCTTGAACTTAGGGAACTTCAGTCAAAACACAACTGGATTTTAAGTATTCTAAATACAATTTTGCTTTGACTGATTGAGGAGTTATAGATTCCATTTAACCCTTGAAGCAATTCAGAAAACCCAAATTTTACAACCCAAGTTGTAGCAGAAACTGCTAAATACCCCCAATATCTATCCCTTTCCCCACCCCACTCCATCCCTCTTCATTTGTAAACATTGGATTTGTAGTTGAGTACAAACTGGGTCTCTCAGTTAGACTACAAATCCTAGCCTCTCTCCTTGGCCAGTAACCTATAGCTAATTTCTGACTAAAGGGATGTGGCACAAGTGATGTGTGCATTTTCAGGGTTGTGCCCTTAAAGAGAAGGGACATATCCTATCCTCCCCACCTCTCCACTCCATTGACTGAAATGTGGATTTAGGTACAGGTGAAGGCAACACCTTAGAGATGGGGATCAAGAAAATAGGCTCCCCTGTTGAAAGACTGGTGTTGTCAAAGCCACCAGTGGTTAGAAAAATAAACTATCTTATTAAAGTCATATTATTTAGATATTCTGTCACAGAATTTGAACATAAATTCAAATAAATGCTAAGTATGCTTGTTAAAAATGAAGGACGTAGAACTTTTAATCCTCAGCAACAAGGATTGGTGAATTATGGCCACAGGCCAAATCTTGCCTGCTGCTTGTTGTGTAAACAAAGTTTTCTTGAAACACAGCCATGTTCATTCATGGATGTATGCTCTCTGGTTGCTTCACACTATGACATCTGAGTTGTGACAGAGACTAGATGGCCTAAAGAACCTGAGACATTTTTTTTTTTATGTAGCTCATAAGAGAAAAGTTGCCCTTGCTGTAAAGGGAAAGAAAAAGATGGCTGTTCATCCAGCCTAAGTCAAGAAAGAAGGAGAAACACAGTAAATGGGAAATCATCAACAAAAAAGAGAGTGAGAAGTTAAACTAAAAAGTCAGGAGTATGTCTATATATATTTGTGATTAAAATACATGTTAGTGGGTTAAAGTCCACCACTGACTATGCTAACATTTGTCAGGTAAGACAATGAATCAAGCCTGGAGTTGTTGGGGGAAATCCAGGCCATTTAAATAAAAAATGAGACAGTTTTCAGAGGAGCAACAAGAGAAAGGAGTTGGTGTGGGTAGAATTTTCCCAGGAAAGGAAGAACTTAACTTCCAAGAAATTCTGCATGCAAAATTCTAGGTAGCTATTCATAACCTAAGAGAGTCAGAAACCCTTTCAGCTGAAAGAAAGAAACTGAGAGGAAGCCAACCCTGCTTTTTCAGTGTTCTGAGAAGTCGGTGATAAAATATTTTCAGCGTAGTGTGACTCTAGGAGAGGTGGAAGTAATGCAGACATGAACACTCCAAGTTCAAGTGATGGGATCAAGCCTTAGACGTCATTTAATAAGTATGCACTGTCTACACTACCATTTCCTTACATGTGTTAGAAACTTGTATGGTTAGTATCTTACAGACCTCTAACAACAAGATAAATAAGAGGGGGTCCTTGATTCTTATGGTGGACAAAGGAGAAATTCTATTCCTCTGGGCTTACCCGAGAGCAGAAATAGTGAGGAAGCCCTCAGATTTTGGGCTTCCTGGGATTTATCCATTTTTTTTCTGTGCTGCCTGAAGGCACGTGCTAACATTCCTGTTGTTGGTCCAGTCCTGGTCTTGCCTCTTTCAGTGGACATGTGATAGGACTTCCTCCTAAAACCAGCACCTGTTATGCTGTCATCTCCTTGTCTTTACTACCAGAAAGGATTACATAAATTCCCCAGTAATCTACAGAGCCAAATAAGAGGATGCTGACAGACAGGGTGAGGGGTGGAACAATGGACATGACACCTTGACTCCCCTGTCATTTCCCTTTAGAGCTACAAGTCTCCCAAATGGAGGCAGAGGCCAGTTCTTGGGTGAAGTTTTCTGGTATGTTAGAGGTTATACTTCAAAGAACTGATTTTATTATCAGTTCATTAAAAAAAAAAATGTCCTCAGTGTCTCTGTGTATGGCAGTAGGGTAATGTGTTAGATACTGAACATCCCAGGATTGATAATTGTACATCTGCTGGAGGAAAAAAAAAAAATCAAGGATAGAACTCCCTCTTTTCTCCCCCTGCTCTTCTCTACTAAACAAATATACATATATGCCAACTTGCACCAAACTCTTGGTCACAAAATTCAGTTCTACAGTACTTGACTATTACAATACTTAGATTAGAATGGACCCTAGGAACCAGGGGCATATTTTTGCCCCCAGAATCAGCAGTTTTTGAAGCAAAGGGCTAAAATAAGTATCTCATGCTTTTATAAGCTAAATTCATTTTGCTGATATTTTCATATTACAAAACTTTAAGGGTAAAACAAATATTTAGTCTAAGTTTAAAAAATCAATTCCATGTCCGTACGTCAGTATTTATTTTTTTCTTGAAGCTAGTACCAACATTTCTGGCACCTAACACCTCCTGAGTAATGTACACATGAAAAATTACAACAATTCAGTGTGGAAGTGACTGAGTTCACTTTCCAAATGTTTTCGATTATTTGTTCTGGATCACTAATGAATTTCTAAAGCAAGGAGAATACAAAATATAAATTTGCTTATAAAATATAATTTTTCCCAGAGGCATATTTGCAACTTCCCAGAGTCAGATGGGGATAAGTGATTTAACACAAGGCAGTGGTTAATAATACTAGATAGGCTGGGACATGACATGACCTTGAAGGAGATGATTTTGAACAGGTGCTCACTGGTGTTCCCTAAATCACACTTGCTGTTTTCAGAGGCTCACCTTGAGGCCTTCTCTTAACCCATGCTTGTTTGTGTCAGGAAGGGTTTAGTGAAAGCCTCCTGGGAGCCCGGAGAGATGACTTACAAGCTATTCAAGATGAAGGTGAAAGTATGTCAATTTATAAAGTAGACTAGCTTTGAAAGTTATGCAGAGAGACCCTATAAGCAGAGAAGGTAGAAGGAAAACAACAACAAAATCCTCTGGTACGACCTACTTTCCATTGGTCTAAATGCTATTTTTATGTCTGAAATGCCCTGTGGGGGGAAAAAATCAAGGCAACTAGGGCATGCCTGTGAACACCTGGGATTTGACACTGGTTCTAGTTCTAAGTCAAGGTTCTGCTGCTTTTTACCCACCCACCCCCAACCTAATTCCTGGCCAGTTCCCACTTAACTTAGAAGAAAGCCTCCATTTAAAAAGCACTTTCACTGTGGATCTCCTTTACATGATGTAAAATAGCCTCTTTTAGAATTTAATTTCACACAGCTGGACAAGCAAGGGGGCGATGCAGGTTGCCACAGAAACTGCTGTTGGTGCTAGGATCCTTTTTACTTTGCTCCTAAAAATAAGATGTAAAATGTACGGAGGGTGTGATTAGCACAGCACAGAAGGGAATTTCTAAAAGGAGAGCCAAGCCTCCCGCCCCCACCGGAACGGGGGTGTTCTTCGTAGCTGGAGGACAGGACATAAATCTGGGAGCAGATGCTCAACACGGTTCCTCCCTCAAAAGGTGCAGGGAAAGACAAATAGGAAAAGTGGCTTTTGAAGAAAACAGTCTCCAATCAAGCATAATTCATATAAATTTCAAGGCTGAGATGTCCTGAAATCACCCATGGAGGAAATAAACTGTTCTCCCCAACCTACATAAAAGCCATAAACTTGCCAAGAGACTGGATTAGACTTTTGTACTCCAGTGTCTCGGCTAGTTCAGAAGGCTGGCACATAAGCACCTGGGCCAGCCGGTAGTTGCCCAGGCTGCTTGAATAAATTCAGTGACCTTCCCTTCCTTAGGAAATGTCTGACTGGACTTCTTTCTCTAATAATCACTGGATTCTGTCCTTCTATAACTTCTACACGTTTGCCTTTATTTACTATTTACCTATGATTTGTCAATTGACCTTTTTTTTTTTCGGTCTTAACATGATAATTCTTTGCTTACTACCAAAGCAGAACAATTAGCCCAGAGTGTATTCTCACAGTTCAGGGAAGCTCACCAAGCTGACAGAGAATCAGTTTCATGTATCTCTTGACAGAGAGTCAGTTTCATGTATCTCTGGCTTCAGTGTAAAATGAAGTGCCATTAGCTTTTTTTTCATTTTGTGTTACATACCAAAATAATCGTATGTTTCCAAGTGTACTTGACATGTACTGTGTGCTAGACACTGTGTTAAGTACGCACATTATTTCATTTCATCCAGTTGCATGAGATAAATACCATATCAGCCCATATTATAGAGGAAATTCGGCTCAGTGTGAGTGACAGCATGCTCAGGAGCTGTGCACAGAGGGAGGGCTTACACTTTAGAATCAGAGAGGGTTCAGCTTGAATACCAGTTCCTCCCCTTGCCAAATTTGTCATCTTGGATAAGTTATATAATTTCTTGGAACTTCAGGCTTCTTGTTTCTAAAGACTAAGATAATAAGATGCTATGAGCTATTAGAAGTAAGAATAGTATATGTTCAAATGTCAACTATAGTGGGTGCTCAATAAATCCTATTTTTCTTCCCTTTTCTTGCAACCCTACAGATCCTCCACTCTTGTTGTCGAGCAGATCTGTCAATCAGAAATCCCTTACAATCCCTTTGTAGTCAAACCTGGAGAAACTTGATTATAATACATGTATACCTACCTATCACATAGGTAAGAAATCCCTTGTTGTGACTACTACTTCCTACCCCTCTACCTTTCCCAGTCACCACTACTGCTACTTCTTTGTATACCTACAGGGCAAGCCAGTACCCGGGTTCAAAGTCCCTTTTTTCCTACCCAGCTGGACACTGGAGACAGCCTTTTCAGTAGAATATTTAGACTCCTCTGTCTTAAAGACTGCCTTCTAGGCCCTTAGTACCCCTGCTTCCTATCCCCAGGATTGCTCATTTCAGTGTTATGGAGAGAAGAGGGTAGGAGGATCCTGGTTTAGAAAGGACCTCTCCTGACCTTCAAGAGAACCCAAAAAATGTGAATCTCAGGGATGATAATATTGATTATGTTCTCCTTTTATGTAAATGTGAAGTGTTTTCAATAAAAAGAAAAAAAAACCTTGTATTTTGAGATTCATGTACAGTTCTATCATGTATCAGTTCTATGGCACAAGACCTGAATTCAAAACCTAATTCTAACTAACACTTTGAGTGTAGCTATTGGTCAATTATAACTCTGTCAGGCTTTCATTGTCTTCATATGAGAAAAAGGCTTAATACCAGCTTACATATATATAATGCATACTTTTAACCAATATTGTTCTAAGCCACATATAAAATATGTATATTGATTTTTTAGAAAGATATTTATTTATGCATACAGAACTGGGGTATAGGCCAGAGGTGCAGCAATGGTAAGAGGATTCACCACAGACAGAGTGGGGAGCAGAATAGACAGATCAACAAAGTACACTGCTGAGAGAAGCAACAGGTGAGACAGGAGAGGTCTGCTGCACCATGTGGGTCACCTCCCTGGCCAGGGATTGAACTCTTCCTGAGGTGGCTGCGGCTAGTTTCATAGTGCTGTGCTTTAACCTGTTGCACCACCAGGGAGGGCCCAAAATATGTTTATTTAATACTTGTAATAGTGAAGGTCTTTATAGTAAAACTCATAGTTGGTCTAATAAAATTCCAGTGATTCATAGGCTTAAAAAGATAAAAGCATTACACTAGTTAATTTCATGTGTCAACTTGAGTGAGTGAAGGAATACACAGAAAACTGATAAAACCTTTTTCCTGGGCATGTCTGTGAAGGTTTCCAAATGAGATCAATATTTGAATCAGTAGATCAATAAACTGGCTAACCATTGCTTTGGGGATGAACACCATCCCATCCATTGAGGAAGGGAGAATTTTCTCTTTCTCTTCATCTGGGGCATTCATCTTCTTCTGTACTCAGAATTCCTGCTTCTCAGAATGTAAACCAGGGTTCTCCCCCAGCCTCATACTTAGGTCTTCAGACTCAACTGATTCACATCACTGGTTTTCCAGTTTGCAGAAGGCAGATTATGGTATATCTCATCCCCCATAGTTACACAAGCCAATCCCTATATTAAATATCCTCTACTTACTATTTGTTTCTCAGGAGAACCTTTACCAGTACGGACACTGATTCCTCTTACAGCAATCCAGTGATGGTAGACAGGCCGTGCTGTCCACAGTCATCCATAAACCCAGGCTAGCGGGATGCTCTGCCGTTCTCAACAGTTAGCTTCACCATTACAGTTCACAACCCACTGTTGTAATTTTCAGAAAGCTGGGAGGAAAGGGAAGAAAGATTACATGTCTGGAACAAGAAGTTTCCTTTTAGCCAGGTAAAGCCAGGATTGTGCAAATTGCTTTTACTCTCATCCCATCAGTCAGTACTTAGCCGCAGGGTCATATGTACTTAATTCTAAGGGAGGTTGGAAAATATAATTCAGGTATGGGTTTGCTTTTGCGACATGTAGTGCCTCAGCTGATATGGCAGTCCACAGGCTCACAGATACCCTGGAAAACACATCAGTCAGTACTTAGCTGCAGGGTCATGTGTACTTAATTCTAAGGGAGGTTGGAAAATATAACATCCGTGTGTCCAGAAAGTAGAGAATGCATAAGGAAAAATGAGGACTTTCTACTATTAAACACTGTGAGTTACCCCCATTTTACAAGTAAGGAAACTGAGGTGCAGAGAGATTAAGGAACTTACCCAAGGAAAAAAGTTCTGAGTTTTCTTTGAACTTCAAGAATTTCTTCTCACATAGCTGCAGGAAAGTCACCTCTATTTAGAAACCACTTCTTGACAAAATAGGATTTAGAAAATTTAGGAGAAAAAGACACTTTATTCGGGCTCTATAAGGGCAGACAATTAAATAGTTTGGCCACTCCATACCTTGAAGCCCCTTTCTATGTTGTGAAGCACTGTGAGTTACCCCCATGTTGTGAACCCCTCCCCATCTTTTGTATCCTAGCCTTCTGTGCCAAAAGTTTAGAAACTTTCCCACCTCCCATGCAAACAAGCACCTGCACTTGATAGATGCAAACCCAACAGACACATTTACACAACACCTCAGTTCAGAACCTGGGACCCACCTAAGCCATGGCACATTCCTTCTGGAGGAAGCGATAGCAGAGTCTCAAACTGACCCTCTCACTTGGCGCCATACTTAGAGGACACACACTACTTACCTGACAGCAAGGTGATGCCATTACATGCCTTCTACTCTGAAAAGGTCACTGATTCATACTGATCAGGACTGATCCATAATTCAGGTATGGGTTTGCTTTTCCTACATGTAGTGCCTCAGCCAACATGGCAGTCCAAAGGCTCACAGATACCCTGGAAAACACTACCTTGGCCTCAGTAAACATTTCATGGCAAGAAGGTGTGACATGAGTACCTGAGTGTGAGAGCCATTGGTCTTACTGAAAACTGTATCACACATAAGCTGCCAGCTTGATAGAGATCTGGAAAGGACATTTGAAGGCATAGTTGCTATGTCAACTTGAAAGTAGGCATTCTGTGTGGAGGGGATGCTGTCCCTTAAGATGTAAATCAAAAGACATTTATGGGATTGTGCCCCAAACAGGTAAATCACATGGGACAGAAGTAGGACCAGCACAGCTCCCCATTATTATTGATGAGCCACCTCGCTCACAAATTTTAACCTTTGGGTGCAGAAATCCTGGATCATATGGGGGATGATTCACATAAGGAGTGATACATTAAGATGCCTCCTAAACTTATTCTAGTGGCTCCCACTTCAGGCCTCTTGTTCCAGTAAACAAGCAGGCACATCAACAAATTTCCACTGCCAGACATGGCTGATTCTGATTTTTATGGGGAATCTAAGTCTGATACCAAACAGGTAGGAGGAATATATTTGGCATTCAGATGATCTACTAAGGCATCTTGTTCTCCCATATCTGATTTTAGCTAAGTGGACAAGTATTGAAACCACAGACTGAGAATGCATAGTAAGATAGAACCTAAATAGAACTGTCAGTGGAGTGGGCCTGGGTCACCCACCATCAGGCCACCAATACCAGTAGAAATAATAGCTAAGGATGAAGGAATTGAGAATAGCTAGTAGAGGGGAGTGATTATGAGTGTCAGTCATACTCTTGGATCAACTATCACAGCAGAAACCTACTTTTTTCCTCTTACTTTCTTCTTACAAAATTCTCCAGAAATGACCCACTGGTATGCTTGAGAAGTTATATCTAGATCAAGAGAAAATGTGGGAAGCTGGAGGCACACTAAATGGCAAGCCCACTGCAGGGGGTGGAGTTAAGCAGATGCTACTGATGCAGTACAGCTGCTGTGTATTGTGATTTTTAACTCCAGGGTGCGCCCTCCCTGCACCTCTTTCTTCCACAGCTCAATGAACCAGCCTATGGCCTGAGTTTCCCTGAGACCATATCCTTGCTCAACTTCCCTTTCTCTGTCCTGTCTTCTTCACACATGCAGACTTTCTTGAACAGTAAATAGAATACATTATCCCAATTCCTGCTGCAGAATCTGCTTCTAGGAAGCCTCTGGGAGGCAGAAACCATTTTCAAATTGAGAACAAGTAAGGACTAATTAAAAAGTGGGTGGATTTCAGAAGGGAAAAGACTCCTATGATATATTTAGGGGGGATTAAAAGACTCCAAGCAGAAATTTAAGATGCACAAGTATTAATTAAGTCTAAACACTGGGGAGAAAAAAAACAAAACTGGATACACTTGATCTCAAAGCACACACTAACTAGCAATGACAATACTATTGTTTAAAATATTAAGAACGAAGAAAGATTTATTGAAATTTGACACCAGAACAGTCAAGAAGTTGTCTTCCATTATTTTCTAAATTGGCCTGACTCAAAAAAGTAGTATGTAGGAACTGGTAACAGAGTGTGGAAAAGCTGTAGACCATGTAGGATAAAACAAAAAGTTGGTTCAAGTACAAGTAGCAGTTTCTGTGTGGAAATATTTTTGTTGGAAAAAAGAATAGTTGAGGATGTAGTATTTTAATCACTGACATTGTTTGGAATTGCCAGTGATTGAATGTAAATGCTGATAAAAAATATTGATCTTTTGTCAGTTTTATGACATTTAAAAATTCTCTATAGATAATACAGCTTCCTATTTTGTGAGAGCAGGCGGTCTGCTTCTCCCTCCCTGCTCTGGGTATAACAAAGATGCACAATCATGAGGAAAGACCAAGATAAAGTAACTATGCTTGAGAATAGTGCTAGACAAGACCACGGACTGATGCTGATTTGTGATAGGTAATACAGAAACTGAACGTAAGCTCTTAGGTGTTTTTTATTTCTTAGAAATTTGATTTTGTTATTATCTAGTATAACTATCTATAATTCATTTTCATTGTATTTTTATAAAACTTTGGTCCATGATAGTAAGGAAATTTTACAGATAGTAAGGAAATTCTTTGCAACAGGTACTTTGAGAAACAGTTTATTAAGTCTCCTGTTAAATTACAGGATACACTTTGAAATATATTAAACAAGATGGTGAATGAATTAATGAATCTAAACACAAGCCAAAGGTTAGGTTGTGGAGTAGACACCACCAAACCACTAGAATAGACTATAACCTACCACAGCAGGTTAAATGGAGCATAGCATATTATAACATTTTTAAACATCAGATTCTGTCTCAAAAAAGCAGTAAGATTCTGCGGTAAACGTAAAGCTTATCTGTATGAAGAAGATGAAGGTGTAAATATTTGGGTGACTGGATTCATTAACATTTACCCAAAGGCAATAGATTGGAGCTAGGTAGAGCCTTGGGAACAGTGTGCATCTTGAATTTTTTCATAGGACAATATGGACAACTGTAAGAATGCCAGGGGCAAAAAGATTACTAGTATATGTCAGACTATGTAGGAAAGAGTAGAAGTGCCAGCAATCATGATTCAATAGCAACTTAGCATCATAACTTTAATTTTCTCTATGGTAGAACATAAAGTAGGAACAAAATATTTATATTATAGAGAATTTTAAACTTGTGACTTCTAAAATGTAGATATAATGGGGTATAGTAATTAGGTATCTTCACTTCATTATTCATCCATTCACTTCATATCTTATGGTATATTAGGAAATAATCTTTGGCAAATGAATGGACTAGATGAATAGAAAATAGAGTAGGATAAATTTAAGACTAAGGAATACAAGTTATTCTTGCCTGTGGGAAAAAAGATTTCCACCCCTTTTTGAATATATTATGTTTGAAGAACTGTCTGAAGAATCCATTTTCCCATTTATTCCAGCAGTCAAGCGGGCTACCCATGTAGGGCTAGGTCTGAGTCCCTCAGTTTTATGCCTGGAATCTCCTTTAAAACACTGACATGTTTTTGCAAAAAAAATGAAACTAGATCACTAACTCTCAACATACACAAAAATCAACTCAAAGTGGATTAAAGACCTAGACATAGGAATGGAAACCATAAAATAACCTGGAAGCAAAGATGGGCCAAACACTACACAACATACACTTCAGTGACATATTTAAAGATAGAGTACCCAATGCAACCAAAGTGAAGGCAGTGACATATTTAAAGATAGAGTACCCAATGCAACCATAGGCAAGGATAAATTGATGGGACTACATCAAGTTAAAGAGCTTCTGTATAGCAAAAGAGACACTACAGAAAACAAACAGACATCTCACTGGGAGAAAACTTTCTCACACAAAACTAGTGATAAAGGATTGATCACAAAAATATACAGAGAATTGATGAAACTCAACAAAAATAAAGTAAACAACCCCATCAAAAAATGGACAGAAGAGAAAAAGACACTTCAAAGAGGAAATGCAGACGGCCAACAAACATATGAAAAATTGTTCAACATCACTTGTAATAAGGGAGATGCAAATTAAAACCACAATGAGATACCACCTCACCCCAGTGAGAATGGCACATC
>NW_004567114.1:37780403-37834246 GCF_000260355.1 Condylura cristata | reverse complement strand
GACCAGGCAAGAAAATGATGATAATGATGAACAGCTATATACCAGAGACATTTTGTGGGGGTTGAGTGGGGAATAGGATCAAAGACAGCAGGGGGAGGGAAATGCACTGGACTATGGGGATGGCACATGGGTGATTTGGTGATGGGAAGCCCAAGGGGATTGCAAATGAGATCTCTCTTATCTCTATATATTTCTCTGTGTGTACAGATTGAATTTTTCTAGTAACCATTGAATTGTTCTTTCTATGTCTCTTTAAACAAGTAATTTGGTAAAAACTTGGTTGGATGGGAAGCCCATGTGGATTACAACTGAGATAAAAAAAATGCACAAAATGATGTAAAAATAAACTATTATATATATATAAAAAAGTGGTTGTAGGACAATGTATAGGACCTATACTCACATCCACTTGATAGTTCTCTGATTGAACTTGAAACTTGTTAGATTTTTCTTACTCATCCACACAAAGAGGCAAAACAAGACTATACTGATGGAAGGAAAGCAGAACCTTTGGGGAAAAAACAGAAGGAAAAAAAAGGTAGTGGAGGTGGCTGTGTCTCCTAAGAATTAGGTCTCTAAGGTTTCCTGTTTATAATCCAACATTCCTCTAAGGCCAATAATTTCTGGCTGTTTTTTATGTATTATTTCCAGAAGGAACATTACTCTTAACAATAAGTACCATACTTTATCAGAAAAAAAGGCCCAATAAAAATGTCAAGTGGGTGAATGTAGAATTTACCATCTCAGCCTCAATTATCACCTGGTGAGGTGAAGTGTGGGTGAACTTAATAAAGCTTTGCAAAACTAAATCTCAAACAGCTGATATATCTCTACAGACTCTTGTCAACACATATGCAGTGTATTATTTCCATTATTTGTAACTTAGAAAGTTTTGAGAAAAAGTTTTTTTAAAGTATGGAGCACAATCTACTAAACATAAAATACAGGATCCTTTGCTCCCATTAAGTAAGAGATTTTTCATGTGTATAAATTTAAATTATTCTAATTTGGTGATTTAATAGCACAATAAATACTATATAATTTTCCTTCCCCCATGGACATGGAATTCTGATGTATATAATACTGTTAATAATTGCCATTAATTAATTGTTGCTTTAGGGTCTATAAATAAAATTTATATGAATTCCTCACCCACTCCCACCACCATAAACATCAAGAAAAAAGGTATGTAAGTTCAAATATTGGCTTAGAAGAAAGGTTGATCTTTTTTGTGACCAGGAATTCTGGAATTTCTAAAGAATTTCACTCCATTGTGACATGTAAAATCTCATTTAATCTGTTTACTCCTTTATTGAAAAATAATTGCCATGCTTGATTTCTCTTGATTCATTTAATTATTCTCACTATTGTTATTTTATAGTACTTAAGCATAAACTAGTGCATTATTCTTTTTATTACATTTACACTTATGGAAATAGCACCCATTTACTGTAGGGATTTTTGAAAACATTCACAAAATAAAATATAAAATATACAATAAACTTCACTTCTTTACACAGTTCCAAATAGAAAGAATGAAAAACTAAGTTTTATTTGTATAACTTTCCTTTATCATTTAAGAAGCATTTATAGTTGGGCCAGTTCATTTATTTATTACCCTTTTCCTAAATGAGAAAGAAATACTCATTTTTATTGGGCTAACCAATTTTGCAGTTTTTGTTTTTTTTTTAAACCATAATGCTAGATTCTCTGGCAGGGTAAACAAATTAGTCAGTTGTGTGTGTTCCCTGGTTCCAGTATTAAGCCCAGCAGTCCCCTTCGTTGGGAGTGAGGTAGGAACAATGTGCATCTCTGCCTGAAAGATGATGCATCTGGGACATGCATCATCACATCGCTGGGCAGCCAAGAGCTGGCCTGCTGCTCTAGTCCAGCAGGCTGTTCCTGAAGCAGCCGTGCCAGAGTCAGGTCTAGAGCAGGGGCAGAGCCCCTGGTGAGAGCAGCCTGATCCCCAACCTCAGTTGGGTAGTTCTTTTCTTTTGCTGCCTTTAGGGTCATGTTAACATATGCTATACCAGTGGCCACAGCGGCTGTTGGGAGCAGGGGAGAAGGTTGTGACAATAGAAAATGAGGGAAGTGATGGAGATTGACACGGTTCCTCTGCCCAGGGAATGTGTTGGCAAAGCCCAACTCAAAAAACAGAAATGAACTCTGCATTGCCCATGAGGAACACAGATGCCATATTACACAGCCACACCTCTCATATTACACTATCACAGAGGCTACTGCTAGTTGACTGGCCCTCTTTGCTCATAGTCCCCAGCTTCTATTTAATAAAAATTACAATGTCCTTAAATACCAGTACAGATAACTCAATTTTTCTGAAGGTTAGGGCTAGGTAACCTCCTTTTAGTAATTTTTCTTTGCACTCCTTCTGGATTCTTTTTAAATACATTGAATGAATACAAAGACAAAGTAACTTCACTGGCAACTACAGCTTTTATAATGTGAACAGATAAAGAACAGTTACTTATTTACTTGTGATGATTTGAATACAAATCACCATGCTCTATCAGCCTGAAGTGATCGTACCTATTCATCTTATTCTCATGTTTCAATTTATTTTGGTTCAGTTCCTGAATTTGAATAGTCACCATTGATAGCTGTTTTACTGATTGTCTCTCATTCTTTCCCAGGGGCATGTTTTCTTCAAAAGTACCTCATAAATCACTTTACCTGTTCTGCTTCTGGGGCAGGATGTGCTCTTTTCTACCTGTAGATGTTGAGGCACAATTTGTTCTCAGTCCAAATGATATAAAATTGGATGTAAGCCACTGCTCAGTTTCTATTTTTATGTTTCCCTGCTTTTGCAAAAGATACCTCCTTTGAACACAGTTCAGATTTATAGTCTTCTTTGTAAAATGCCTGCAATATCTTAAACTTAATTCTTATTGTCTGTAGAGCTATTTTTAGTTTACATAATTATAATAATAATAACTTGCATTTCATTTGGGTGAACCAGAATTTCTGTAGAATCACATTACCTAACAAAGGAGCAACTAACAATCCTTAAAGTGTTATTTTACTTCTTACAAATGATAATAGTTTTGAATGTTGTCGTCATAGATTGATGCTATAAGAAGAAGCCCTCTGATTCACTGACAGATTGAAGCACTTTCTGAAGAGGAGCAGGTCTTTAGTTTGGGAGTTTGTAATGGATGTGTGGAATCACTATTATGTCAATCTCAATTCTGCAGACTAGGTAAGTGGGCCTCCCTTCTCGCCCAACTCTTGTCTGTCGTAATTCCCCTTCCCTCCCACACAGGGCCAGGATGGGCTCTTCCTATAGACAGAGGCTGCTGGCCCTGCTATGCTGTCTGTCTCTTTCTCCTTTCTCTTCTTTTTCTCCATCCCAGCCATTGCTGCTAAATACCCAAAACAGCTCTATCTTGAGGCTCATCCTGGCCAGAGTGGAGCCCATAAACTATTTGAACACACTGGCAAAGTAACCCTCCAACCTGCCTGAGCCCTAATTAATAACAGCTCCTTTGACCCTTGCAGGAGAGAGAAGAAAAACCCCAGGCTATGGATTGAGTTTTGAAGCAAACTCGGCAATGGTGTTTCTGGTTTCTTGGACTATTAACACATTATTACAATTCACTGTATAATTCCTGAAAATTGGGGAGTTATGAGGAAAAGAAAGTTCCATATCAGTGCTGTTTTCATAGCAGAATCCTTTCATGTCGAGGAGACTTTTCTAATTTCACTGAAGATTACCAAACGCTGTCAATGTACTACAGCTCTAGTTGCTTCTGCTGCTAAATTTTTATTTCCCAGTTTATTTCCTGTGTCTAAATGTTATTTTCCCTTTGGAAAGGAAAACTTATAATCCGTTTATAAGATTTTCCCCAGTAGTTGTAAAGTGTTTCCTTCAGTTTGTCAATTGTATTTTAAGATGGGGAATGCCACTGGTAATTTGCCAAACTGTTTGAAAGATGTAAGAGTAGTAGACAGATCACTCAGATAACACATAACATCTTTCAAAAAGGTACATAATGGCTGCAAATGGTTCTACACCTACTCCCCTCAAAAATATGAACGAGAAATTCTGTGAGACAGAAACGTCATTCAAAGAAAGTCAAGACAAAGTAAGACATTTTGGATATGTACTACATTCTTAAAACAGAATACTGAATTCTGATAATACTATAAAAATTCTGGGTTACAATGGAAAACTTTTTCACTAAAGAGGCAATCTGATCTTTGGGAAATATGTTTTGGGGTAGAATATTGTTTCATTGCATTGTATTTTGTAGAGGAGGATATTTTCCATTTTGAAAGGTTAATATTATCAGTGTACATGGCATAAAAGAAAAAGTAATGGGCTTTATTAGCTTTACACAGCAATAGATGAATGGAAAGATTATGTATCCTCCCCAACATGGTATAATTTAAATTTCATATTAGACTACACTAAGAACAGACCATTTATAGATTTGTAAAATTTTGGCTTTGTACCACACTGGGCTCTATTTTCTGAAACTGTGATATTAACATATTTCATGTGATGTATTAATCAGTGACACCCTGATGTGTCAGGCAGTGAGCTGAACCCAGCAGGCCCCCATAGCCCAGCAGATGGTCTGCCATTCACATACATTACAACACCTGTTCTTTGGGGAACTCCTAGTCCAGGCTTTTTCTCTACACTTAAGAAATGCTTTCAACTATGTGTGGGAATCATTCTATTATCTTTGGTTATATAAAAAAAGAGTTTATATTTCAGATCTCTATTGCTAGTGGGATAAACAGATAGCAGGAAGTGTTTTTGAGCCCCCAATGGAGAGGGTGTGTGACCTATAGGCAGATGACACCATGGAGCAGGCTCCCCACAGCTGCCTTCTGCTCACTAAGCCATCTGCTTTGCAGATGGGACAGCACTAGATAGGCATTAGAAAATAAACTTTTTCCTGCAGAGGGCCACCTTTAACCTAAACTGCCCAGAAGGTGGGTTAATGCCAATCTATAGCCTAATTAAGATGACTTGGGCAGCAAAATTGAGGTGAAAGTTTTTTATTAATTATTACGAAAATAACTTTCTGGGGCTAGGTTATTAAAAGGAAGGTTGTATATCTTATAGTTCCATTTTTTAAAATCTACCATTATTTGAAGATTTGCATTTTAGGTAATTTAGCCCCAGAGGCAAAAATTAAAGAGCTGATTATGGATATTTTCAACATTAAGTACACTAAGAAGTTCATTGGGACTGTGACAAAAGCCACATATAACATTTCCTGGGAGATATTTCTCTAACTTTTAGAATCTATAAATTATTCTGTTTATAAAAAGTATAAGTATAGGCAGCTATACTAGAGCAAATCAGTATTTTTACATACTCAACTGCAACTCAAAGTCAGATGTTGCTGTTAGTTTGAATTAGGGCAAAATGCTAACCTATAATCTAAAATAGAACACAGCCAAGATGTTGAAAAGCTAAATCTCAAAGTTCTTTATTAAAGGGAAAATTAATAAAAACTGAATTAGGACATGGGGCAGAGAGACTTCTAACTCTAAAATGAACCAAAGCAGGTCATTAAATTGACAAACAGGATGTATATCTGACTCTTAGCACCAGAGCCAGTTTGACAACAATCACTACAGAGGAAAGCTGTATGTAAAATAGAAGAGGGGAACATGAAGGGTTTCCAGACATGCGGAACAATGAAAATCTCAGTTAGTCATTATGTTTGCATATTTCTTCACAGACTAGCTGACTGTGGTTTATAGCTGCTTGAAATCTTTTAATCAAATGTATTCTCTAAAACATTTTCTAAAACCTTTTAAATTAATCTTCGATAGAGGTGGTCCAGGGAGACCACATTGTTGAAAAGTAGTTCTTAACTGCAGCTTTGATTTTCTAGACCTTAACGGTCATAAGAAAGTCAGAACAAATGAAAGGAAGATGGCAAGTATTGTCCTGCATGATTTCTGCAGAGTTCTCCTTGCCTGGTTTCCGGTGTGTCTATGGAGCAAGATTATTTGAGGACTGCTGTGCTTCAGATTCATTGCTTGATGCGGCAGACCCAGCGGACAGTCAGATACTTATGAGTCTCTTACCTGGTGAGGGTGGTCTTAAGTCCATTGAGGTTAGACAGAAAGCCATGAGAACTAGAGTGACTTCAAGTTATTGTCATTTCTCCCCGTATGCACTGCTTTGGGTTTGGGGGTGGGAAAAAGGACTGTAACTGAAGGAGAAAGGAGGAAAGAATATAGATGGGAATATTGAATTAACACAACTTGGAAATAATAATGACTAACATATTTTGAGAACTTACAGTGCCAGCGATGTTATTATGTTTATATATATATATACATATATATGTATATTTATGTAAACACACAATATGTAACAACTTTACATGCTAATATAAATAACATTTAATTATATATAAAACATTTTTTAGGATGACAAATCCCAAAAATATATTTTTTAGCATAAATAGTAATGTCTGGAATGCTGCTGTAGTATAGATAAATATTTAACAGCAAGAGAAAAAAAAAAAGAAATCTGGTGGTTTGTAGTGTTGGACAATTCCCATGACCCAATGCCCCCTACTATGGTGAATTTCAAACTCCCAATCTAACATATCATTCACTCTGGAGATGGGGCAGAGGTTTGTAGTAGTTCACTATATATGCTCTTTGTGGCATATAGACACACTAGGTATAAGTAAATTAAAAAACATGGATATTAGTAAAGTTGAGTGGATCAGGAAATGATTAGTTTTGAGTGTTTATTACCTTTGAGTTAATAGGGCTTATTTATTAAATTATATCACTTAATTATTATAGGGGCTATATTTAACAACTTGGAAAACTGCTGAAAATTTAACAACTGGCTTTTACAGATATAAATCCTTACACTAACTGTTTAGGACATAATTACCACAACTAGCCTCATTTTACACTAAGAGGAAGCTGAAGGACAAGGGAGCTTACTAATTTATCTAAGGTTCTACTAATTTGCCTGAGGTTCAATGGTTGACAAATGGGTAAACAAATTGAGACTCCAAACCTTTTATGATTCATTGCTAGGGAAGTGTAGACTTAAAACAGACCTCAGTGTCCCCAACTTCTTCTGTACTTAAATTCTCATCACTGGTTACAGCAAAAACTATTTTTTGGATTTTAATGGGGAAGGTAGGTTTAGGAGGGGATGGATGGTGGAGTGTAAAAGGCCTGTTAGAGAAGCAAAAATGCACTGCTTTTTTTCCTCCTTTGCCTCCCCTTTCTTCTCCCCTTCTTCTCACCCCCCCGAAAGAGGCTGGACCTGAACTCAAGTTCAACATGCAGAATCTTCTTGTCAGTAGCTTTTGGGAGAATAACAATGTGAACCTAAGTAAGTAAGTAAGATAAGTAAGTAAGTAAGATAAGATGTCATCTAACTTAGATGAATGAATTTATAAAGCCATGCTAGTCATTTGGTCTAAATACTTGTTTTCCAAATCCTTCACAAAGATTCTGGGTGGGTATTAATTTCAAATGAGAAAAACATAGTAATATTTAGGGAAAAAAATGTTTTCTAGCAGAGTCTGTTATTAAGTAAATAATACTGGTCATAACCATTATGAACACTAAGTTGACAACAGCAAATTACTTTGTTTCATGGCTTTAGTAATTATTGTTCTATGTGTTTATTTTCAATTAAAAATTATAATTCTAAAATTTAGAACAGAACAATATGAAGCTATAGAATGAGTATAGAATACAATACTAATGTGAAACTTGATGTTATGCATTATACTTTCCATTATAATTTTACATTTTAATAATCTATAACTGATAAGAGTAATATATCATTAACTGGGCTTTTTGCTATGACATTTTATGATGAACTAATTAAGACTCATAACTTATGAGACTCATAAAATGAATATTCAGGAATTAATTTTATATTCATTACCTATGACCCCCAGCTACATATTTATGAAATGCAAGATAAAAACAATCCATATTCATTTTTGACAAAAATGCAAATCACTGTAAAAAATTTGAAGTGAATAAATGTATGAAAACATTAGTTGCTTGAAGGCTAATTCATTTGGGTAATGAATTTATGAAGATTATGCTCCTGTGGTCTCCATGGTAACAATAAAAAACACAAGTCAACAGAAGAGGTGTCTCTTAATCTCCATAAAAGGGATTAAGGTCTTTTGTGACACATTCACATTCAAACCATTACATCAGATTTACCTTTAGTCAACACCAAAGATTTAAAGTTGAGTGTAATTTTCAATAACTGAACAACCCAAATACCAAATTCAGTGCAAGACACAAGTATTCTTCATAATTTAAGGATAAAAAACAATTTTTTTAATCTACTCCAAATATCACTAAACTATTCATTAATTCATTGCTTCATGAACCCACAACCTCATTAGTTTTACTGTTCAGTTTTTCAGTTCTCACCCTACTGAATTTTGGCCACAACAAGTGTGACATCTCTGACTGCCTGAGGCTGGAAGCCAGGTCATGCTAAAGGCAGTGGAAAGTGGAGTCAAGGTGAACTGGCAAGGCAATAGAATTTTCCTTAAAAGCATTTGGGCAATGTTCTCATGGGTACAAAACCCCTGCTTTGGATTCTTCACATCCATCCATGGTACTGTCTACTCCATATAAAACAGCCCAGTAACATTAGAAAAGTCTCAGAATTCACTGTAGTTCATAGGTTCAAAGGCATCAAGGATGTAGTACCAGAGCAGAGATGTGGCCTGGAAATCTTGCAGTCTGGTACCTAATTTGCTTCTGCTTAAGAAAGACGTGAAATAATTATTGGAAGTAACCACTGCCATGGGCTAGGCAAGACTGCTGTCTGTTCAGCATGACCTTTCCTTTACTTCTTTGACCACTTGGTTGAAGAGCATTTGCCAGCCTCCCTTGCACATGACTGAGTTATAGCCAGTGGAACAAGGGCAGAGACATGCCAGTCTTGTCCAGGCCAGTCATACAAGCAAGATTTTTCAGTCCCTGTTTGCCAGCTAGATGCAAAGGATCCAGGAGTCTGCACTCCCAGCAGAGGGTGGAGCCATAGAGGGGAACTAGACAGCTTCCATAATGATGGCATCAAAGGCTGCCCTCCAACCCCGCACATTCTTGTTAGACTTTACATGAGATTGAAAAAAGAAGCTTTTATGGTCTCATAAAAGCCTTTGACATTTTGAGATTTTATTGTCACAGCAGCTAGCTTTACTTACCTCTAGTACAATGGCAGTTTTATGCAATCTGAAATGTGTTATCCGTGATGCCTTTGCTAAGGCTGCCCCCTTTTTGTTATTACTGCACTACTATCTACAGTGCAGTGATGGCTCTTGATACTTTTCCGATAACTAAAAAATAGCTACTTTAGGTACGAAAACAGAGGATGTTACAGAGACTCTGAGAATGGGAGAAAGTTAAAGACAAATCTATAAAACATCTTGCTTTTACTAATTTTATTTTATAACAATACATATACAAATCATGCGAAACATAAAAATGAATGGATAAAAAGAATATTATTCAACAGAAAAAGTAACTATAATAATATCACACAGGACATTACATTTTATTATAAATGCATAGTAGTTGAGGTGGTAAAATTAGAAGAAAGTTCTCTTTTCACATATAAAGGCTCTTAAATTTATTATAAGTAAATATAATATTTCTTAAAGGAGCCAGTTTTTAAAAAGGCACTTAGAAACCACTACAAATAAACAAACAAAACAAAACATCAAAGTGACAATAAATAACCTTAAACTGCTAATCCCTAACATACTTCTGTTTACTTCTTTAGTGTAGGAAATAATAATGTTAAGAAGTTACCTGTCAGTGTAAGTTATAGTCAGAGTGATAACAACTCATCTAATTCCTAAGAAGATGAGTTTTTGAAAGTTTTACATGTTTTTATTTATTTTTTATTTTATGTTTTTATATTCAAAAGAATAAGTTTTTTATAAAGGGAAAGAAGAGTAAAGGAAACTGTTTAAACACAAGCAGGCAGAAAGAGCTGCTTACTTGTGTGTGTGTGTTTTTAAGTTGTTAGTTATATACATTTACAACTTACTGGCACATTTAAATGTACAGTCATATTAGACATTTTAATTTGTTCAATATAAAGTTTGACTATTTAAAAGGAATCCAAATTAAAGTATTACATTGGAGTTCTCATTTTATTTAGTATAATTTGAAGCAGTTCATAATGAAAAGAAAAAAAACCCCACTAAATCTAGCTTAAAGAATAATGCAAATATCATATGTAACACCCAATGAACTATAAACATTCAATGAACTACTGATAGTCATTCTAATCTGTCCACTTCTCTCCCTTTATCTCAAAAGATGATCAAAAAATAGAAAGAAAAAAAAAACCCTGATTTTTTTTTTTTAAAGATTTATTTATTTATTCATACAGAACTGGGGTACAGGCCAGAGCGGAGGGTGAGAGGATTCACCAGAGACAGAGTGGGGAACAGAACAGGCAGATCGACAAAGTACACTGCTGAGGGGAGCAGCGGGCGGGTCAGGAGAGGTCTGCCACGCCATGTGGTCACCTCCGGGGCAGGCAGGAATCGAACTCATGCGGAAGCGGCTTTAGATTCTCAGTGCTGCGCTTTAACCCGCTGCGCCACCAGGGAGGGCCAAAAACCCTGATGTTTTTGAAAGCATCTTTTAAGCCAGAAAACATTAATGAATATAGTGTGAGATGTCTTCATTCCATCTGGTGATATTAAAACAATACCATAACTTAATATGGAATTAAAACATGAGATTTAAGTTAACAGCTTTTTAGCATATACTCCCACCTGTGTATGAGGGAATATGATGATTTAGAGCCACTCTGATTTACTGAAACAACATCAGTGTATGTGTCTTTTAATGACATTTTGGTCAATGATAAAATGCATGAACAATCGTGGTCCAGAATGTTTGCCATACAGCTCTACCATCCCAGCCTATGTAATTACAACTTACGATATTCACACCAGATGAAATTGCCTATTGATGCATTTCTCAGGGCTCACCCCAGTTGTCAAGCTGTGAAAGACTGTAATTATATCAGAGTGTGAATGCTTTCTTCTCAAATTAAATATTTTCTCAGGAGTGAGAGTCTGTGAAGTTGTTATTCTCTCAAGCCCAGCAACCCAGCAGACCTTGGTTGAATCTGGTGTCTGCTACTTAATGTTGAGTACATTGTTTCCTTTCTTCAAGATCAGCTTTCTCTTCTGCCAAGAGGATATGAACAGTATTTACCCAATCTGGCTGCTGTATGGATTAAGCAACATAATATGTAAATATCTTTTAGCCTGGTACCAGGTACACAAGTAATCATTTATAAATGCAGCTTTGATGTTGTTATTATCATCACTACAATATGGTTAGAGACCAAACTTGTTGATTTATGGGATACTAGTTCGTCATGGGATACTAGTGCAAGGAATTAAGCTATGAAGTCTAGAATGTGATTTTTTTTTTAAATATATATATTTTTCAAAACCTGTTTCTGGCTAATTTTTTAAAATGCTTCCTCATTGTAACTAAAAGAAGCATCCTCTGCCATCTAGTGGCAATCCTTATGACTTTTCAAGAAATACATAAAAGAGTCCAAGAAAAAAGAAGCCCACCATATTTATTTTAAACAAAGGGATTATGCTATAGGTTTTCAAAAGAAGCAATGCAGAGCCGGGGCCGGGGCATTATGCTGGTGGTGGGGGGACTGCTTGTGCTTAAAATATTGAAATATGCTCCCATCATATTATATTGGTCAAGTTGCACTTGAATATTTAATTGCTAACAGCATTTCTGCAGAGTGACAAGGAGCCTTTTATGGCTTTTAGGTTACCAGTTACTTGTTTTCTTCATGTCACGAGGGCTACATCAATATAATGATTTTGTCCTCTGTGTCAAAAATATAAATAACACAAAAGTTGATTTTTTTATTTTTTAAATCATGGAGTGCTTGTGGTTTCCTATTTCTGTTTCTTTCCTCGGGTAAGTACATGTTTATTTTATTATTATGCTTCAAGCTAAATGCATGTTTCCTTTGAGGATGACAGTTTACTGGGTAAAGAAGAAGTAAGGGGGTGGCGTCATGTAGACATAAAGGATGTTGATTGTAAAGGAAGGGTAGGTGTAACAGTAGATTCTGGAAGGTACAAGTAGTTTCATGTGTTTGGCTATATGTGAAGTGAGTGGGTAGAAAGCTAAGATTCCAGAGGCCTAGAATGCAGTTCACCTGGACTTGAACCTGTGGGATAGTGGTCAAAGTTCTTTACTACGGAAACTAGATGAGAATAAAAAAATATTGAGGACACAAGCTATCACTGTGCCAGGCAGCCTTTTGTTTCTAAACATTATCTCAACCTTGTAATCATCCTTAAACTTTTCCTCCCTTAATTTACCTATTCTGAAATACGCACATGGAAGTTCAGTTTACTTGCACTTCCACAGATCATAAGCCAGGACCCTGAATTTGAAGATGATCCATCTCTAAAGCATCATCCACTCAATAAACCAGAAACCTATGTCATGCTTTCCGTTATGATTATATTTAATTTATGACAATAAGCAGCAGTCTCTTGTTTTGATTTTTTTTAACATTTATTTATTTATGCATACAGAACTGGGGTACAGGCCAGAGGTCAGGGGCGGTGAGAGGATTCAGCAGAGAAAGAGTAGGGAGTAGGACAGGCAGATCCTGAAGTACACTGCTGAGGGGAGCAGTGGGTGGGTCAGGAGAGGTCTGTGGTGCCTTGTGGATCACCACCAGGGCACGAAGGCATCGAACTCATGCTCGAGTGGCTTTAGCTTCTTAGTGCTGTGCTTTAACCCACTGTGCCACCAGCAAGGGCTCTATTTTTTTTGAGAATTAGGAACATACTTTGGGGGAGTGAGGGTTAGCTCTTTAAATATAATTGTCTACTGTTCACAGTGAGTTTAAATGCTTGCTGAATGACTCAGTGCTGTCTGCTTGTCTCTGGCTCCAAGAAAGGTGGGTAAGAGGTAGTAAGTAAGCATTCTTAGATAAAACTGCACTTTCAATCCAGTTGCTCAGAATTGTACAAGGAAGCACTAACTGAGCAACTCTACTAGGTCTTCCAGGCTGTATTAATAAATGACATGCTTTGAGCATTTATTACATATATTAACTTGCATAAGCCTCACAGTAACCCAAGAGTGATTGTATAATTTGCCTAAGGTCTCATGTCATTAACTGGTAGACATGTAATTCAAGGCCAGGACAGCTGACTCTAGAATCTTCTCTCAAGCACTTAGTTATGCACTCCCCACTGTGCTGGATGGTGCACCCCACTCTGTACCACAAGATCAATGTCTTCACAAAAGCTTTATGGAAGACTCAGAGTCAAAACCACTAGCAATAAGCTACTCCTGAATTCCTGAAGTATAGAAACTGAAGGAGATCATATCTATTGCTTTAAATTACTAAACCTTGTGACTATTTTAAGCATTAATAGATAAGTAATTTATTAGGCTTTTGCAAGAATAAATGCTTCTTATTTTATCGGGTCCAAATAGTATGTAGAATAGAAGCACATTGATTTGCTGTCTTTAATTATCTTAAATGACTGACAGTCTGCTTGGCTTGCTGTAATGAAATACTATAGACTCTGTAGCTTAAATAACATGCTTCTTTCTCACAGTTCTGGAGACCAGGAAGTCTAAGATCATGATACTAGCAGACTTGGTTTTTGGTGAGGGTCTTCTTGACTTGCCAATGACTGCTTTTTTGCTGTCTCCTGATGTAACAGAGGAAGCAAAGTTTGATGTCTCTTCTTAAACAGGTGTTAACCCCATCATGTGTTTCTATCCTCCTAAATTCATGTAAACCAAATTATTTCCATGGCAAGGGGGAGTTAGACCACCATCATATGAATTTGGGGGAGAAATACTCATTCCAAAACAATTAAATAGTGATTCTTCTATAATTACTGTTTCATACAGATATGTATGCTATATCATTATACATACATAAATGTTAATATCTAACCTATTATCTTTTTAAAAGATTTATTTATTTATGCTTACAGAACTGGGGTACAGTCCAGAGGTGTGGTGGGTGAGAGGATTCACCAGAAACAGAGTGGGGAGCAGAACAGGCAGATCAACAAAGCACACTGCTTATGGTAGGAGCGGGTGGGTCAGAAGAGGTCTGCCACGCCATGTGAGTCACCTCCCTGGCCGGGGTCTGAACTCGTGCTCCAGTGACTTTGGAGATCTTTATAACGTGGTGTTTAACCCGTTGTGCCACTAGGAAGAGCCCATAACCTAGTATCTTTAACATAATATCTAAACATAAGTTAATATGCTATCTTGCTTTATATTAACTGCCAGTTCTAATGGGCAAGGAAATTGTGACATCCATGGTACAGTGTGCTCTGATAATTATTCATCCCAGTCCAGTTCAAGCATGTTTTGTTGTTCTGATTCTGAATCATTTATGATCCTTTCTATGTGTTGGGCTATCTGTGGGGAGAGCTTCTACCTGTGTCAGAGATTTTAATGCTAAATGAACACCCTTTTATTCTTCTGAAATTGAACACACTTTAGAATTTAAGTCCGGTGTCTGTAGCTTCAGCTTTCCTATGCCTTTTGTACAATTATAATGACATATATACCAGCTAATTTGTAATTACAACTAATTACATCAGTGCCCAATATTCAGATGATCAAATTTTCATTTATTAACTCTAATTTTAGCTTCACATTATACTACCTCTTTGAACATTCAGCATTTTCGCTAGCTAGTTTTAAACATTTATGTATGAGCAGAAACATTATAAAATATTTAATACGCTTCTATAAAGCTAAATTTTAAATCCAACCTCATAAATTTAGAATGACAGTGACTTTTTCTTCCTACAGATGAGAAAGAAGAATAATCTTTCTAATCTTGGCTTAAAGAGCCATGAGTTTATTTGAGCATGTTATCTTACAGATAGCATTGTTTTTGAGAAGTTTATCTGAGTTGCTTCATAATTTTGCTGCTTCCATATCCTTTTTGTGTGGCCAAGCAGTCTGCAGAGGCCATGAACTAATACTAACCCTCCTATATGGATGCCCTAGATCACCCTATAGAGACACAAGTTAAGTTCATGATATTACTCCCAGTGGCCTTTGTGATAAATATTCCTCTCCTCCTGAGCTTTCCCTTTAGATATGACCAGTGTAAAATTTACTTAATTTTGCTCTCTTTTTAATTTGAATGACTGGTCTGGTCTTAGTTCAGGAATCCCAAAGCATTCCATTCACTGACATTTATAAAGGCATATTTATTATTATTTACTACGTGGTAGGTTCAATGTGGCAGTCATGAAATCACTACTCAGATCACCTTCAAGAGAGCCTTCCATGGGGAGCAGAGGGAATTTGTGCTCTTATTGATTATCCCCAACTGCTGCCACTGAAAATTCTGAGGCTTTGTCTGCTCCCATCCCCTACAATGACAATGACACACCCTGTGCCTCACAGCTCCCAGACAAAAACTGAGTAGCAGATTTACTAGTTCTGGCCTTTCCTGCCTCATGTGGGAGTTGTCTGATAGGCAACTTTGGTATGATGATTTTCTGTCAGTTTGAGACATTATTAGAATGGGTGTTCTGAGGCCAATCCTCTTTCCCCTTGTCCTTTTCACAGGTATCAGACTGTCACTGCAGCCTGAAAATTCTCCAGCTACTTTCCCTCTTATCCTTCACAGACTTTTCTTCCAGTAACTCCTTTGCTGCCTAACCCCATTTTAACATCTGATTATTGGAGAATTTGAAACATACTCTTTTTAAGCACTTTACACATGCTAAGCCACATAATTGTCATTACAACTCTACAGTGAGACAATCAGTATTCTTTCAAATGCAGAAAGCAAGATGCAAAGGTGTCAAGCAAAGACCACCCAGTATTTTAAAGGAAGGACCTGATTTGAACATAGTTTGGTTCTAGAATCCATTCATTCAACTACTTCACTAAGCTGCCTTTTGATAATTCATGGGCAGTAGTAATTCAGAACACACTCATGATGCATGGTGAAGTGTATTTCAGTTGATAAAGAGAGGGAATACACATAAGCAAAGAAAACTCATTAATCAAAGTAATCATGTGCTGGTTTGCAGGTAAACTTTCATTGACTGAGAAAACAAGGTAGTTTCAGAACATAGGAAACATGACATTAATGATTAATAATCAACAATACTTCAGATATTATAAAATACAATACAGAATACCACCAGGTGTTATTTAAGCAATGTGTTTTCATGTGTTTTATTAATTAAATTTAAATTGATACCTAAAATTGATAAAATAAATTACAAATGTCATGATATTACATACTTTCCTATATTTTTTAATATTTATAATTTTAAGCAAATTACTGAGACAGAATTTGAATTTTTAAAAATTGACATGTGTTAAATGAAAAAACTGATTAGCTGAAGTATGAACTCATTTGTGTTTGTATTTTGAAGAATATTTTATGTGCATATAAAATTTTTGGAAGAATACAAAAGAAACATTAGTAACAGTTACTTCAGGAGTGCAAATTCTGGCAGGAGAAGGGAAAGATACTTATTTTCATTTTATAGCCTCTGTACTTTGCATATTTTAGTCATAAACACACTTGTTGATAATGTAAACATTGCATTAAAATAAAAATTTAATAACAAATCATCATACATGATTTAGATTTTAAAAGGAATATTCATGAACAGAAACCTACTTTATTCTTTTACCAATTCTTTGAATATATAAGAATAGATTCATACTCTTTAGTCAATATAGCACATATATAAAAGCATGGCATATCCATAATTATGATTTTCCTCATTCATTCATCCAATAAATACATATTGAGCATTCATGATATGCCAGGCACTGAAGTGACTTGCATTAAATCTTGGATATTATAGTAATGAAGAAAATAGGGAAGTTTCCATGTCATGAATCTTGAATTCTTGTTGGATAAGGAAAGAAATCAGATAATAAACAATAAAGCAAGTTGGTTTAATATTATGCAGAGGATTAGAATGGACTAATATGATACAAAATAAGACCTCCTTAGGTGGTTGGTTAGGAAAGTTCTTTCTGAAATAAAATTAAGATCAATGAGAAGTTGTTTGTGAAGTCTCAGTGGGAAAGTAGTCAAGGGCCACCTAATACCAAATTTCAAGTGCAGGAATGAATTTGACCTCTAAAGGAACCACTAGAGTATAAGCAAAGAGGAGAGTAAGTGTTACATGAGTTAAGATCATGTAAAATTTTTTAAGGAGTTTGGATTTGATTTTAGGTGTTATGGGAATTGCTAGGACAGTTTTAAGGAGAAATTACTTGCTTCTATCTAGAGAAGTAAAAGAGAAAACTATCATTGTAGTCTAGACAAGTGATGCTAGAACCTTCGTCTTGGACTGTGGAGATGGTCAGATTCAGCATATGCTTTAGAGGTAGAATGTGTGGGACATGCTGATGGATTACATGAGAAGGGGGTGAAGAGAGAGTAATAAAGAACAAACATGTAAATTTTAAACTTGAGCAATCACATTAGGCCTTGGGCTACTTTACTGAACTAGAAGAATAGGAGAGGGAAAACTGGGATTTTAACTTTTGACTCCAAAAGTTTTTGAGCTGTCAGTTATCTAAGGGGTATCCAACTAAATATATGTCACAAGTGCCTAGAAGTTCAGAATGTAGTGATGGACATAATATGGCTTTTAAAACCAGGATGATGTTATCCTGAGGAGTGTGTGAATTTGGGCAGAGGGGGCCAGTATAGCATTCCTGGGCAAACCAATGCTTGGAAGTCAAGTGAAAAGAGCCAGCCAAGAAGTTGCAGAAGGAGCAGCTAATGAGGAAAGAAGGGGGAAAAAACAAGTGAAATGCCAAAGAAGGCAAGACAATAAACCATTTCAGGGAAGGTGTTGTGACTGCAGAATGCTGCTAGCTATCAAGTAAGGTGGATGCTAAGAACAATTGGCTCTATTAATTTGCAGACCACTCGCATCCTAGAAAGGGTCTTTCAGTGGAGGGTTGGGGAGGTTTGCCTAGCTTTTTGGAGTGGGTTTAGGAAAGAATATGAAATGCAGTATTTTCATTTTACTGATTAATACTTTTGCATTTGTATTTACGATGCTTGAGAAGAAAATCACACATATCTGTTTACATCTTTATGTCTTTTAGTTATAATAACCAAGTTAAGGAAGCTACCTATGTGTCCAAATTCAGATGAGTGAAAAAGGCATGTGGTATAGATATGGCATCCTAGTCAGTGTTCAGAAAAAAAGCGGATGAAATTTGACATTTGCAACATGGATACAACCGTAGGGGATTATACTAAGCAAAGTAAGTCAGGAGAAAAAAAAAATACGAGATTTCGATAATATGTCATTAATATGGCAACTATAAAGAAACAAAGTAAAGGAACAGATAAAACCAAGCCCTAGAAATCTGCCTGTAGACCTGAAGCTACCAGAGGGAGACGGAAGGGGATGATGAGCAAAGGGGAAAAGGCACAGTGGACTATGTGTGCTTTGGTGGTGGCTGTGGTGTGGTAATATAAGTCTGAAGAGGTGTGAACCTGTACCTTTGAGTCATAGTATTGTAAACCAAGGTTACCTCCATTAGACTATCCAAACCAAAACGAGGTAAAACCCCTATGCGTTTTGTTCCATTTAGAATTTCTGATGCAGCATCTCTGTAATCACTACCTTAAAAAAAAAAATGAGGGATAACAGACATCCTAAAATGCACTTGATGAGTTTTCACAAATGTAGATATCTGGAAGCACTGTTCACCACAGGGATAGACCACAAAGGGGTACCGGGGTTGCTTTTGTGTATTGTTGCGGTCTCTAATCCTCCAGAAGTAAACCAATATTCTTACATAAAAAATATCCATTAGCTTTATTGTAAATTTCAAAAGGAACAAACGAGAACTCTAAGGGGAATTTAACTGGAAACTGCTTTAGTACAATCTTGTCAATTTGCAAGAGTAACATAAATGCCAATCACTTGGCGCCAAAAACCTAGCCCAGACTTTTAATCAGTTTCCCGTTAGGGCCTCACTTTCTGCACCGCGCCCCTTTTGGCTCGTTTCCGCCCCAGCAGCACTGGGGTCAGAAAAAGGACCGCTTTTGTGTCATGCGCACTAGAGATAAGCGCGCTTTCCTCTCTCCACTCAGCCAACCCTTCGGGACTTGGAGGCGTCAGGCACTCTGCGCGCGCACTTCAGGTCCTCTAGGCGCGCGCGCCTCGCCGCTCAGTCGTGCGCCTGCGCAGATCCTCTAGCGAGGGCGGAAGTGAGGAGTTGCTGCGCGGAGGTGGGGGCCGCAGCTCTTTGCCTGTGGGGTGGGCGAGCTGCCGACATGGCGCTCTCCGCGAGTCTCGGGGTTCCGCTGGCAGCCTTGCTGGTTGTGCTTTGGGGGGCCTCCTGCACCCACGGGCGGCGGAGCGACGTGCGCATCATCACTGACGAGAACTGGAAAGAGTTGTTGGAAGGGGAGTGGATGATAGAATTGTGAGTGTGGGGCGGTTGTCTCAGGGCTTCTCCCTCAGCTGCTGTGGGACTGGGGTCCTACACCCCAGTTGGACTGTCATGTCATCTCTGTCCCTTTTGATTCCCTGGAACCGCGAATCCGAGCCGCGGCGCGGGCGACCCCGACTCTTGCCTGATCCCCAAACTCCTCTTCGCATTATTAGCCTCATTTCTTACCAGGGAATATTAAGTTTCTGCTAAACTGCACCCTAGTTTCTTTTCTAGGGCCGTGGTTCGCCTAAGAGGTTGCGTTGCAGCTTCCTATACAGTTAATTATTTTAGATGATTCTTCACAGACTTCTAGACTGACTTCTACCAAACTTTACAAGAGCCGTCTCTCGTTTGTCTAATTATCCTTAAAAGGTAGCCTGTATGTAGTGCTGGGATTTGGGACTCTTAAATTTTGTATCTTGCATAAGATTTTTTTTTATGGTAACTTCAAGTTGTGTCATTCTAAATCTTCGTTCCCTTCATTACTATTTCACTGCTTTTATCCTTTTATCACTTTTATCCGTGTGTTTTTACAAGGGACTGACTGTCCAGGGTTTGTGAATCTTAATGCTTCTCGTAAGTGGTATTGCATCAAAAGATAAAATTAATGTGTGAGTGTGCTTATAAACTCTTAAAAGCACCAGGTCATCGTTTATTGTTGAAGAAACTCATGTGTCTCGTGATCCCTTTATAATAATGTCCCTTCTGCAACTGTAGAAAAACACTATCTGCTTTTAACTTTAGGCGTTAAATTGTGGCAGCAGCAGCCGTAATAATAAGTGGGGTTAAAGGCATTTGTAAAAGCACCTTAACTAAATGCTCACTCTGTATTAATTAGACGTTTTGTTATATACTCTGTCCTATTAACCCTCTACAAGTTCTTTATGATAAGTATTTCTTGTGTTTTACAGTGAGAAACAGACCTTTTCAGGTATTGATGTGCTGGCTTCCTTTTGGTCTTTTGTTTGGTAGACATTAACACTGGGCTTGCAGTAATTGTTAGAATAACCTAGACTGAGTGTTTTCCAGTATCAGTTAAGGTGGCAGTGGAGGTGGATATTCCCAAGGAAGAACTGAGAGGGCTACTGTAGTGACTTTTGATTCATAAATTTCAAAAAAGACAGAGTATTTAATATATGGAGAACAAGAAGGGGAAAACGTTTTAAGTACCATTGTTAACTGCAGGGAAGAAGAACTATAACCAGTGACAGTGGGCGTTTGTATGTTTTTATTTTTCTTTGTCTTGAGTAACTTGTTTTAAATCTAACCCATGAAATAATCAGTTTATTAATATGTTAAACAGTAGTGGTTATAAATTTTTATGCAAAGTGCAGTAAAATATTGCTCATGGAGTAAAAACTGCATCTGTCAAAATTGAAATATGGAAGAATTCAAATTAAAGCATCTGTGTGAAGTTAGGATATATGATTAGGATTTTTTTTTTTTCTCTGTTTACTGATCCTGAAGTTGTCTTTAAAGCTAAATGCAGCTGAGAAACAATAGGAATTTGAAAAAGGGACCTACCTAAGGGATAGTCTGTAGTGTGCTTTTAATTACAAATCTGTTGTCTACATTAAATCCATTTTGATTAGGTTTTTTGTTTTACATATATTCGTTGCAGTACAATTTATTGTTAATGATTTTGGCGTTGTTTCACAATGCCCATTAGTTTTAGAAATTTGGCTTTCATAAAGCAAGAAAATATAAATGAAGTGCAAAAACTGATCTTTGTGTCGTAAAAGGTATTGGCTTTATTCTTTTTGATTCCATGAAAAAAAAGAAGCAAATTATAAGATAATATACAATAAAGAGAGGAAAAAAATTGGGACCTTGGCAGTTGCTGAATATCAGAGGAATTATTAAAATACATGTGACCCTAGGTTTATAAACCCCCCAAATTAGGCTGACCAGAAATAGGCTAAAAGAATTTTGTATGGCTTGTCTCTTTGTGTTCTCTGGATTAAATTTTGAGGTGGCATTTTTACATTAAAATGTAGATTTTGAGATTCTTTTAAAGTAAGAATAACCTTGCCATGTTGGACCAATAACTGACAGGCAGTCTTCCATAGTTGTGGGTCACTTCTTAAGGTGGAGCTTGTGTTTCCTTATTTTTACAGCTATGGGTGCTTCCCATTTTTCTCTTATGGTACATGGGTTTATAATTGCTGTAGTGTAAAATTATTAAATCTGTGAACCCCAAATTTGACTTTGAGCTTCATAAGTGGCCATATTGTAATTAGGAAATTCAAAGGATTTTAAAGATGAGTAAAAGAGCATATCTGAACTTATTTTCAGAATTATTTTCTCATGATTAATTCATAGTTCTTGATTTTCAAGTTAGGCTCCACTTAAAATGACATCTTCACAAAGTTAGCCACATTACTATCTTATTTGTAGTTGAATATACTCTTCACAAAGTATATACTGTAGAATTTTGATCTGGATGTGGTCGTGTTAGAGTGCTTAACTTTCTTTTTTTTTTTTTTTTAATTGTATCTTAGTTATGCTCCATGGTGTCCTGCTTGTCAAAATCTACAACCAGAATGGGAAAGTTTTGCCGAGTGGGGAGACGATCTTGAAGTCAATGTTGCAAAAGTAGATGTCACAGAACAGCCAGGTACTGTAAGTCAATAGTTAGTTTTGTTTCTTTTAAAATTGGATTGTACTTACCCTGTTTTCAGCCTTACCTTTCATTAGATTTTGAAAACAGATCTATCCGCAGCAAGTTCAGCGTACTTACCCAACTCCCTGATAGAGACTTAGTTTGTGGCGGCTGCAAAAGGCAGACTCCCTGGTTGCACATCCCTTATTCTTGTATGTGTTGGGGTAAAGCAACTTGGAAATATTGTGTGCCTCACCTTCCCACATAACACATCTGATTTGTTTTCCTTGGTGTTTTAGACAAACATGCAAAAATGCCTTTTAGAAGTCCTAGAACACTGTGCTCCAGTTGGGCATTGGCCAAACCATCATTTGCATCCGTATCAAGCTTCAGAATAAGGAGCATGTGGCTGAGGTTTTTTGTAGAGTCCAGGTCACATTTCCTGGCAAGTGATACGAATCTCTGTAATTGGATTTCTGATAATACCTATGATTTGAGACTTGGGCTCTTAATTACAAAATTGTCAGGGTTGTGTGGTCAGGTACCCTCTTGACTTGGCCACCTGTACAAGTCGGAGGACCTGCCCTTAGTGATACTGCTTTCTCAGACCAGCCTCATCTGTTTTTGGTTATAGTGACTACAGCTTGACTTTTCCCCTATTCAAAATAATAGCAAATATTTATTGAGCACTTAGTTATTAGAGGTACTGTTCCAAGAATTATCATTTTTTATTTAATCCTTATACAAACTCACATGATAGGTCACATCCCCATGTTACAGTGAAACAAACTGAGGTATAGATTAATCCTTGTTTATATTAGTGCTTAAGATAATATTAGCTGCTATGGTTACTACCCACCTTATAAAAAATTGTGGTATTTTCTTTTTAAGCAATATCTTAAACTCTGATTTTGTTTCCTGGATGCAAAAGCTTGATTTGCTATATCAGATCTTTTTAAAATTATTGTTACATTATTCCATGATTCATCATTAGTAGTTTTAGTCAAGCAGTGGTATATAATGTGTGTATGTGTGCCTATGTATACACACAAAGTATCTTCATTATTCATACTGTTACACTGTTTAGTTGAGGCAGTGTGCAGTAGTGTTTTCTAAGTTGCTTTAAAAGTATACAATTGATTTTTTTTTTTAATCTCTATAGGACTGAGTGGACGATTTATCATAACTGCTCTTCCTACTATTTATCAGTAAGTATTTGAAGATTCTGTTCTTAAGGAGAAGGGTGCATCTTACTATAATCAGAATAGTAGGCATCTGACCTAGTAAATATTTAAACAACATTATTTTTGGCAAGTATTTTGGAAAGTTAACTGAGGTGCCTTTAAATACGTGACTGGTGTATGAAACCTCTGATCTCAGAGATTCATTGCTTTCTGAAATAATAAACACTTATTTAACATAGTAAATGATTATGAGGCTAGAGTTGTGGTAATTTTTGTGGAAAGGAATTTAATAAGAGAAACATCCCAATGGGCTGGAATGGTTCCTAAAGAACATGGGGTTTAAGGTAGAGTTTTGGAGGTAGAATTTTCCTATAGAGTGCAGAGTAAGCTTTGATCCTGAGGATAACCTCATAAAAAGTTATAAGTAGGAATTGGCATCAAAAAATAGCTGAGAAAGTGCTTTAGCTCAGTCTTGGGAGAGAGCTATGGGTGCTATAGTAATGTGTTAAGTGAGAATGAACAAGATTAGTTTTCTGTATCAGGTCTTTTAGTTTGACTTTATCTTCTAAACTGGAAATAGGAACTCTCAAATCTGTACCTGTCCTGTGCCTTAGTATTTCCTAGCTGGTTAAGTTAAATATCAGGAGTTACTTTTCTCATTTAAAATTTTGAAAATAAATTTGAAGTTCTTTGTATGTAACTCCTTTATCACCTTTTCCACCTGTCCGATTTTGTATCTTAAGACTTTTCCCTCTTCTCCCTTGTATCTGTTTAAATGTCTATTCTGTCTTCCTAAGTGTTTCTCTCCCTCCCTATTCACTAACGTGCCATAACCTAACTATAACCTCTGCCTTTCATTTCTGCTTCTAAATACCCCTGAACTTTTCTGGGTTTCCCATTGCTTATCTTGTTCATTTTCCTAATTTCTTCTGTTGAAATCTCACCCTGCCTCTAAGGAAACTCAAATGCCATTTTCTACACAAAATTTAATTTTTAATTGTGTTCTTGTGGTTTTTAGCTGTTGACGAACAGGGAGCCACTGGCCCTACTGGAGATAATTGTGGGCTATTGAAAGTTTTTGAAGTGTAGTTAAGTAAGGTTGATGAGTAGTGTTTAAGGTATGTGGTTTGGAAAAGGTGAAGATGCAGAGCAGGGAGATCGCCTCAGACAGAGGTCCATACATTGGGGATGGGAGGGAGGAGGAGGATGTCAGGAAGGCTGCAAAGCCGACCGCAAACAGAATTAGTGAAATGACCAGAAGGGGAGTGCACCTAAATGCGATGACTGAGATGATGTGATTCTGACTGGAAATACCAGAAGAGTGTTTAACCAGTACGTTAACAGTAGCTCGCCAAACATTTCAGCAATCTTTCCTGCATGCCTTTAATAGTACATACACATAAGCCTAAATTAATTTTAAGATTTATCTGTACTATGTACTTTCCTCTAGTCCCCCAAGTTTTGAGGCAAATTGATATACAATTACTGTGTTTTATAGTTTTATTATTTAGAGGAATAACAGTAAGTTTGAAGGTTTATGGTTTAAAATATTTAATTTGGGGATGAGTCATGAGTAAGTGGTATAGTGTGTTACTTAGGCATTAATAATGATTTGGAAAATTTGGATTGACTGTAAAAAGATGAAAGAAATAGTAAAATAAATGCACAGTTTATTTACTTGGTACTGGTTAATATTTAGTTCTAACCTTCTTTAGTTGTAAAGATGGTGAATTCAGGCGCTATCAGGGTCCAAGGACTAAGAAGGACTTCATAAATTATATAAGTGAAAAAGAATGGAAGAGTATTGAACCAGTTTCAACATGGTTTGGTCCAGGTTCTATTCTGTAAGTATGAAGGATTTTTATCTTATTTATTTGAGAATTAATTGGGATGTAAGTTTATTTCATATAAAAAAACATTCATACTCAATTTCTTGGATTCTAAAGATATATTCACAGTTATTGGATGATTTTATTTTATTTTATTTTTTTAGTTTGATTTAATCTAAATCAAACATTTATTCTTGTTAAGATAGGAGCCATTTTATAGAACTTAAAAGCAAGTTCAGTAATAGCATTGTAAATATGGTCATTTGTATCTTAAAAAACTAAATAAACCTTGTAAGAAAATGAGCAGTGTAGTATGTAAAGCAGTCATTTGAATTGATCTTGAATGGGAAGTCTCAATAATACACTTACCTATGCTACCTTTACATTTAGTTGTTGATGTAATATTATTGAATTATGTTTAGCTGGCTATTCTTCCTGCCTGATAACTGTGCGTGTAACATGGATGGACAGTGATGTTAATGGCATGATTAAGCTCTGAGCTTTTTATGTAGCTAAAGGCTAGATATATTTCTCCATACCAGCTTAATACAGAACAAGAGGAATTAGAGTTAGCAGGCAGTCTGCTTTGCACACTGTTGGGGATGCCAGACTTTGGATCACTTGAGAGGCCTCTGGTAGTGGTGAGCTTTGCAGAGGTCACCATGACCTCATCCTGGTGTGGCTAACTAATTCTTCCTGTCTCCGTGCCACTCTTGCCCTTGGAGGACACAGAAATAAAAATGCTCTGGATTCTGAGAATGGCGGAAAGATCAGCTAAGTGTTTTGAGAGAGAAGTTTAAAACTTTTCCCTTATGCCTCTCTTCTTGAGAAAGCCTCTGAATTGAATTGTGTTTTGACTGTGAGGATTTCCCTCTTGAACAACCATACCCAACTTAAAGCACCTAGATTCCTCATAGTCTACTTGTGTATCCTACACGGTGCTTTAGGTTTTGGTTTCTTGACTCTACTCCCTTTTGTCTTTTAAATTATGGAAACAATATGATTAAAGTATCTCTTCTTTGTTGAAGTGAAAATATAACTGATTCTTGTTCTTTGAAATGTAATCTCATCTCAGAAGTGAATCTTAGCCTCTCTGGTAGAAGTGGGTTGCTCATGAATGTTATTTGAATCCTCAGAGTAGGTAACCTATACCTTTATTTTGGTGGACTGATTGAATGGCAACCCAATGTCTGTCTGCTCAGTAGATTCACCCACCCAAATGACTGAAAATTGGATGAGGACATCATGCATACAGAAACTTGGGCTAATGTGTGAATTGATTTTGGTATTGATGACAATACCAGTAACAACACTTCTGCTACAGTTGGTAACTGGCAGACCTATCTTATTTCTTGACTACCATGTAAATAAACTAGTTACTATTTACAAAATTAGTTTTGTAAACTAATTTTTACTTATATGATGTCTTAGAATTTATTTCCTGTGTAACTACTTTGTGTACCATTAAACTATATTGAACTAATGCTGTTGTAGGCTTTATTTGATTTTCATAACAAGGGGTATAATTGACACATGGGCAGGACAGGCCCAGCTAGTGCTCCCAGTTCTTCTTTAAGCTTCCATCTCTGCTCACTCTTGGAAGCATCTTAAGGGTGAACTAGAGTTGCGACTTGCTTATTGTATTCCTCACTTAATCAGCTGGCTCTATTGAGCTTGTTACAGTCAGTCAGGGTTTTTGGAGAAATTGTCAGATGAAAGGTTTACCTCACAGATAAAGGAGAAGGAAAAGAAATTAGCAAGTGTTGGAATATAATGGCAGCAATCCAGAAACTTACCAAACCTTATTGGAGACATGAAATCAGTGATGCATCACTAATATGGATTACCTCTAGCAATAAAATCTATTGTGTTGTGGCAAGTATATTGTAAAAAAAAAAAACCAAAAAAAACAGAAGATACAGTTATTCCATGTATTCTACTTTCAGAGATGTGTATCTTACTCAATTTTTCAATAATCTCTCTTTTACTTTAGGATGAGTAGTATGTCAGCACTCTTTCAGCTATCGATGTGGATCAGGGTATGGCCTAAAATTTTACTTCTATTTTAAAGATTTTTAATATTCATCTGTTTTCAAACAACCAATTTCTAAGCTCTTTTTTATTTATTTTTATTTTTAGACTTGCCATAACTATTTTATTGAAGACCTTGGATTACCAGTTTGGGGATCATATGCAGTCTTTGCCTTAGCAACTCTGCTTTCAGGATTATTATTAGGACTTGTAAGTACTTCACTTTCAGAGTACTAGAAAAAATATTTTAAAATTTGACAGTGTAGGTAACACCAGCTATATCATACAGCGTACATTCAGATTTCTTACGTTTCTTTTTTGCAGTGTATGATATTTGTGGCAGATTGCCTTTGTCCTTCAAAAAGGCGCAGACCACAGCCATATCCTTCCAGTAAGTATAATTTAAAATGTTAACTTTTATTCACCATAATTCCATTTATTTCTGTAAACACAACATTTACTAGGATGCCTTTGTAGCTTAGGTCACTAAATAAGGAGTGATAGTTCATATCAAAATGGAGAGGATGATTGATATTTCATGTAAGAAAAGCATCCACTAGATTTTGGAACATGCTTACTTTCTTGTCTTTTATAATATGGAGAATTTTAATAACATTGATTTGGACAGTCCATGATTTTCATGGATTCATTTGAATGTACTTGAGTTAAAAAGTTTTATTTTCTGCGCTTGAATTTACTCATTAGTATAGTGAGCATATTTGAAGATTGCATACTGAGAGGATATTGGAAAATACTTCAGTGGCTGATTTAGGATTGGCATTAAGACTGTACTTTACTACAAGATGACTTTGTATCATTAGAAGCATTTGCTGCTGTTTAATATAATTCCCTCCCAGTCATTTAATACTGAAAATTATGCTGTTATGGAAGGCTTCCTGTTGGCGGTTTGTAAAAAACGTTGGCTTTCTGTCATCCTATGTTGCTTTTCAGCAACTAACTAAAGTAGACTGCATATGTGATACTATTCCCATTTTGACCTTGAGGGAAAAAAGTTCAGAAAGATGAAGTATTTTCCAAGGTTTACAAAAAGGAGTGCTGAGGGTACAATCTAAATCAGACTCTTAGCCTGATATTTCTCCAATTATGATACCTCTTATGACTGGATTTATTGAGGTCAAAACTTTTGGAGTGATACCCATGGAGATGGCATTTATCACATAGCTTGTCTGTTGACTTGACCCATTTTAATAATAAAAATGATGGATATATAGCGTCTAGTCTGTAGGGGAGCAATGTAAATTACTTTAAAAACAATGTAAAAGTTGGTGAATTGACATTTTATATTTATCACTTCAAAGATCTAACGAAATTTGGATTTTAAGTGAACTGTGACACTGCTGATTGATACTAATCTACACTTGCTGTGATAGTGCCACTTCTATAGCAAGCCACATTATTTTTTTTCTAATATGTGTGTTTGGCTTGGGAAAAACCAAACTCAATTGAACTTTAAGCAAAATGAAGAATATTTTGGTTCATATGGCCCTCCCTGGTGGCGTAGCGGGTTAAAGCACAGCACTGAGAATCTAAAGCCACTTCCTCATGAGTTTGATTCCCACCTGCCCCGGAGGTGACCACATGGCGTGGCAGACCTCTCCTGACCCGCCCGCTGCTCCCCTCAGTAGTGTACTTCGTCGATCTGCCTGTTCTGTTCCTCACTCTGTCTCTCGTGAAGCCTCTCACCTCCCCTGAGCCTCTGGTCTGTACCCCAGTTCTGTATGCACAAATGAATAAATAATAATAATGATAATGATAATAAATTAAAAAAGAATATATTGGTTCATATGGCAAGGTTGTCTGAACGAAAGAGGCCTCAGATGTTAAGATGCTGTTTTTGAATTTCTCAGTCCTCCATGTCTTCCATTTCCACTATTTGGTTCTTTATAGTCACAGCAGAAAATGATTACAGAAGACCATAGCACACAATCCTAGGGTGAGAAGGAAAACACGCACATTTATGATACTAGTTTAAAAGAAAACATCGATAGGAATATAACCTTCATTTTGAATCAAGGATAGTGTTGAAGTTTGTTACCTGGAAGCTTTAATAGAAAATTAATACATCCATTATATATTTAATGGAGTATATTTTCTTATAACTACCTTATTCAAGCATTAATTCTGGTTCATTAATTATATTTCAGTTTATAAGTAAATGGCTAATTAGAGTGAATTTGTTAAGTAAACTGGGTCTTCCAAAGCAGTTTTTATTTTTACAGTACCATTTATTCATGATAATCTTCCTTTGGGAAATCCAAACTTAGGATTGATAAATAGAAGCCAAAGCAGTTTATGGGCACATGAATCATTGTTTCTTGATTTTATTCTAATGCTGATTTAATATAGCAACAAGAAAACCATTTCTGGTCTTTATCTTTAAGAAAAACTATTACCAGAATCTTCTCAACCTTTGAAAAAAGTGGAGGAAGAACAAGAGGCTGATGATGAAGATGTTTCAGAAGAGGAAGCTGAAAATAAAGAAGGAACAAACAAAGACTTTCCCCAGAATGCCGTAAGGCAACGTTCTGTGGGTTCTTCATTGGCCACGGATAAATCCTAGTTAATTTTTATAAATATCTTAATATGATTTTGACAAAAAATAGAAGATTTATCATTTCTTTTGGTTTGAAGTGAACTGTGACTTGCTTGTATATTGCGGAGTTCAGTCTAGATGTCACTTGATTGAACAGCCTGCTTTCAGAAAATAAAAGCACTACTTAAAGTTGGAAATAAGATTAAAGTATAGTAAAGTGGTTTAAACAATTCTTTAATTTTTGAAAATCTGGTGCCAAGCAATAAGATTTGTATTGTTTGTTTTAAAATCTGTTTCAAATTTGAATTGAAAAATTTCATTTCCCAAGTATTGCATTTTTGAGATATATAAGGAGATAATTTTAGAGAAAAAGGATTTCTCATATGATATAATTTTCTCAGTTTCACTGTGTGAAAAAAAATTTCCCATAAATGGGAGCTTTTCCCATTGTCTAAAGAAATGTGTATTTCAATAACTCCTCCATGATCCTTTTAGAAATATAGTAAAAGTCCTTATTTTTAGATTATGCAACTAATTAAAAGCTACCTTCAATTAGTTTTCTATACATGCTACAATGTGCTATTGATTTAGGAAGTATTTGTAAGACATGATGTCCAGATTTCTCTAAAGGTCAATTGCCTTTCTTCCTCTAGGTTAGGTGTGTGGTTTATATTTTTCTTACCTATAGTGGGTTATAGTTTTCATTTTCCAAATTAGATAATTTCCTGGAAATACATTCATGTTTTAATAAATAGTAATTTTTGTTTGTTTCAAACTGAAGTTTACTTGAGGGATCCTTAAAATTGAAGAGCTGTCACTGATAATTTAAAATTTTGGCCCCAGTTCCTGATGTTATGTCATTCTTGTTGAAGCTGTACTTGAACTTTTTTGTTTTTATTTTTAGTTGTAAAGATGGGACATTCCTGATTTTTTCTTTATTTGATGTGGAAAAGCATTGGTGGTATTTTACATTTTGGAAATTCACAGAAGCTTAATTTGATATAAAATAAACTGCATTCTGCTCAGGAAAAAGCATCTTAAGAGTGTATGTATTCATTCTATATCTGTTAACATATATGGGAAGTTCTTAACTGACTTTACAAAGTCAGTGTGCGCTTGATGTTTTAAAATCACAGCGTTCTTATGTTTTTGAAAAGAAATTCCACTTTCTGTTGTAGTTCCTGTTCTGTGGTACTTTATAGATAGAATTAGCAGGATGTAATACTTTTGCTCCTTAAAGAGTTAGATACAGAGTTTATACCTTATAGCAAACAAAGGGAGATTTGGTGAAGACAACTGTTTTAATTATTAGGAGGAGACATCCATAAATATACAGAATGAATCACCTGTCTATTATAAAATAGACAATATCTGTAACTTGTCCCAGTTTGTCTAGATTTTGCTGCTGTGTGAATTCACTAAACAGTATTGTAATGTACAACAGTTTTCTTTTAGACTCCTCCTTTAGAAGATTAAGTATTCTACCATTGAAGAAAAGTTTGGATGTGTAATAATTTTGTGATGCTTTAGAAGAAATATCTTTAGCACGAAATAAACTTTTCCAAGCAAAAATCCACTAAAACTGAAACCAAGGGTGATTTCTAGTTGAATTTTTAGAAATGCCTACTTGAAATTAGGTTATTAGATGTATCACCATATATGTACTTGTTCTGTAAAGCCAAAACACTAGATTAAAATGTTTTTCTGATTGAAGAAAATGACCCTCTTTATGCGTTCTGTGTGGTGTAGTCCTCATGACATAAATTTCAAGTTTTTCATTAAGTAAAAAATACAGAAAATTAAAAGGCTGAACAAATGGAGATAATTCTAAAAATATGATTGTACAGTTTCTTGTTTTCTGCCATATCACACAGAAAAGATATGCAATCATTTTAACATTGACAGACCAGGCTTTTTCCTTTATTGGTTTGTTGGGGCTTAACCTGGCAGCTTAGAGACAATTGGCTTGGGAGGGAATATGATACTGAATAAAAGCATTCTGGAGAACTCTTGCCCCCAGCTCTCTCAACAATCATTCAGCTCAGCTACTGAATTATGTAAAATCTGGTCATTCTCCTGGTTGAAATGCAGTATGTTTAATCAGAAGTTCAAAACATAGATGAAGATTCTTGTGCATCTATGTCCTCATAGCTGCCATTCACTAAATACCTGTTTAGTTTTCCTATATTCATATTTTTCTAACTAGTGTTTTACACATCTTTCAGGCAAATAAGCAGAGAGAACCCTTGATGCAAATGGTTATAATTTCAATCCAGTTCTGATTTCAGATTTTGTGCTTTTTCAGTCAGTATGAGTAGTGAAAATTCATTAATATGTATTAATTAGGATATGATTTCACACCTATCTTGAGTATTTTGACAAATACTATTCAGAAATACCAGAATTCAGCATTTGCAATTGTGTGATGTTGGACACTTTAAACAATCAAGGTTATTAGAGTAAATGGTGTTTTTTTAGAACAGCTATTTCTGACTTTCACATATTTCATAGGGAAATAGCCTTGCTGGGTCCTCCTTGGTGGCACACCAGTGGGTTAAAACTCAGCACTGTAAAACTCTTATCAGCTGCTGCAGCTTGAGTTCAGTCCCCAGCCAGGAAGGTGACCCACATGGTGTGGCAGGCCTCTCCTGTCTCCCCTGCTGCACCCCTCCTGTTCTGATCCCCACTCTGTCTCTGGTGAATTCTCTCACCCTTGCACATTCCAGCCTGTACCCCAGCTCTTGTATGCATAAATAAATAAATCTTTAAAAAGAAGAAAGAAATATCCTTGCCCTATTTACACCTGGCAGTTGGCACTCTCTAATAGGTGCAATAGCTGCACCTGTCTGAGATGTCCCTTTGCAAATGCAGCCCTGGGTGTGCTTGACTCAGTCCAAGGACAATTGCAGTAGCTTTTGCAGAGGTGCATTTGATCTCAGAGTAAATGATAATATTGAGGGCAGTTTTTTGTCTCAAGTCACTTGTGTTCTTGTTCAACCCATTGCACTAAAGGAATAGTTCTGAACTTTATGAAACTAACATTTTTGGATGAAAAATTTTACTTGGGGTTATCATGGATTAAAGTAGAATTATTTTAATAAGTTGCTAATTATCCCCAGCTTTATTGAGATATGATTGTATAACACATGTGAGAACTTCCCATTTCTTTGTATATTTCCCAGTTAAGTGGTCCCAGCCTTCAGGCTAGTTTTCAGTCTGCAGATATACAAATCTCATAAAATAATGTGTCACTTATTCTCACCCTTGGATTTGATCTCATGGAGAAATTGTAGGACACAAAAATAGGGCAATGCAATTTTCCTATCAAATTAGAGGACTTTATTCTGATTATATTTTTCTAACTTAGTATTTATCTCTAATGTGAGGTATTGTTAAAAGACTTGACTCATGGGTATATTGCTTTAAAGCTTATAAAATACTTTGCAAGTTCTTATCTTGTTTGATTCTCATATCAGCCTTAATAAGTGCATAGGGCAAATATTGTCATCATCATCATTCACTGTTATTTTACAGGCAAGTAATTGAAACTCAAAGGAGCCAAAAGACTTGCTTAGGGTTACACAATAGTGGTCGAATTTGATTTGAACCTAGTGCCAGTGATTTTAATACAGTTCATTGTTTCTCAAATTAATTTTCTGTAGAACACCAGATCCAAAATGTTTCATGAAGAAGATCCTCATGGTAAAATCAGTTTGCGAAAGCCTCTATATATTGTGTTCCTCCTGGATGTTTTTGGGACAGACTTAAGCCCTGTACCAAGAAGACCAATTTACCTTTGTTTAATCTGAGATTTTCCAGATTTATTTGAACATAGAATCCTTTTTTTAATGGGATTTTTAAAAATTTTATAACAGTTCATTTTGTACTTTTTTTTTTTTTCCATCTCAATTGTAATCCCCGCGGGTTTCCCATCACCAAGTCACCCGTGTGCCATCACCATAATCCCATGCACTTCCCTCCATCCCCCCCCCCGTTTTTGATCCCACTCCCCACTCCACCCCCGCAAAATGTCTCTGGTATATGGTTATTTGAACATAGAATCCTTTTTAAAGTAACACCTTCTTGATGGCATGTGGGTGAATGATGTAAAATAATAAAAAATAATATATAAAAAAATAACACCTAAGCATCTCAGGACATTAATATTCTTAAAATACACATTGGGTAATGTCAGTGTAGTAAGTTCTTATATACCATGCGATCCTTAACTTATTTTTTGTATATTACCTTGTCATTTAAACTTCCTACTCAATGCCAAATGCTGTCTTCCTGAAGAACACCAAAAGAATCCTGTGAAGTTGTAAATGCAAGTTTATCAGGTTTTTTCCACCTTCCTGCCATTAACATCTATTATTGACACCTGTGGTCTTACACCGCACCCTTAATGGTAGGGGCCTGGAGTGTGGTGAGCAGGCGCACCTGAGCTGAGAGCATAAAAGCGCAGCGGGCCTCACAGGACTGTCGGCTGCAGACGCAGGTGCGCGGCGGGAGACTTAACAGCAGAGTGCAGTAGAAACCACAAGAGAGCAGAGTCGGACAGCTAGATAAAGATACGCTGGAGTCTAGGAGGCTTCTCAGACACCTGGCCCCAGCAGCCCCCAACCCTGCCTGCCCTGTACCTGGTCGCCTCACTACTAAAAGTGTAGGAAGAGCACTAAAGCCTGAAAAAGCCTCTGAGAGCCCCAGGACTACTCCTATACCCATCTGTTGGCTCCATGCAGAACCTGCTCTGCCTTGCTGGCGCTCCAGAAGCTAAGCTGAGTTTCGTGGTAAGAACAATCACAATATCGATAGCATCTTAGCAGTGTTTTGAAAGAAGAGAAGAGGCATGTTCTTTTAGGGTCTAGTTTAAAATGAGGTTTTTGATTTGTGGCTTATGATTGGACAAACTTGGGGTAGAATTTTAAAGTAAATCTTAAAAAGTTATTTATCTATTGTTTTCAGAAGACTGTATGGTACCTTACTGTGGGTGAGTTGAGTTCAGATAAATGACAGAAAATTCTTCAAATGAGCACTTAAGTTATTTGCAACCTTAGCTTCCTGGGCTAGTTTCCTAACTTATTTACTAGTGCCTTCTGAAGAAAGATAGTTGAGCAGTGGAGATGCTAATGTTGGCTATAAACTACCAGTGGGAGTGCAGTGATTTCAGTTTTTAATATTGCCTCTTTAGTGCCATTCTCTGGCCTGAACAGAAGGATTCACAACTTGGGATGTGTGATCTCATATCTTCCCTCCAAATCTTCACTACTATTTATGGCTTCATGATCATGTTTCAAGTGTCCCAGATGGTTATTTCAACATCTTTAATGTTAGATTTTTTTTGGTTCTTTTTGTTCATTTGTTTAACCATGTGATGGGACAAAATTTGCATAGTAGCATTTAAAACTTTCATTACCCATTTGATGGGTGATTGATATACATCACCCTTGAATAACACACATTCCAAAAATAGGGATTCAGTTTGCAGAGTTCTTTTAAGCCAGTGAGCCAATAGTCACCAAATTAAGCCAGAAAGACAGATTTCACTTCAAATGTAGTGAGTCTGTATTGCCAGCTCTGGGGTTATTAGTCAAATTACCAGATTGTATGATTTCTTTGCTGGCTTGCCAAATCTCTTTAGTATACTTAAAAAATAATAGTTAACTTATCAAAAATGTCAGAGGCCTGCAGAGATATAAGCATATCATTTCCCAATAAAGCAGAACAGGTTTCCTCTCCAGACACCAATTCTGTGTGTACTAGACTCATTCAGTTCAGGTTCCTGAACCTTTTGGGTGAGCAGTTCCTTGGTGGAATGTTATAGCCCTGGGGGTTTTATCTAGTCTACTGCTTTTCTTTGAACCACAGCATGTAAGATGTCTCCTAAGTCTAGGCCTCTTACAAAGTGAAGAATCTAGAGGAGAAAAGAAAGCAATCCAGAATTCCTGTGAATGAAGGGTTAGGTGTCAGTTTTCAAGTCTGAAGTTATCCAGTCTCTTTTTTCTAAGAGAAATTGATAAGTCAAAATGGATCATGAATGATGCCAAACTTTCCTTCAGATAAATAATTCAAGGTAAAAAACCTTCACCCAACTTGCAGTCAATAGATTTTGTGTTACAGATTCATTTGGATTGCAAATTCATTTTCCGGTTACACATTTTGTGTTGGTGTTCTTGTTTTGTTCAAAATACTTCTATGGGGTTATTAATAGATTTCATGAGTTGGGGCCTCTAAGGAAGAGTGATTTGGCTCCAGGTGATAAAATTTACATTATAAAGACCATTAATTAGGCAGATCTGGAGTAAAAGGAAATAGTGTGACTTACTTATACAATTGAATAAAGTGAGGCAGCTTCCAAATATGTATCTTGTTCAGTTCTATATCTTTGAATGTTTGGAACCAAAGACCCACAAAGGTCTTAAGTATTACTTGTGGTAGAAACAAGCATCTTTTTTTTTTTTTTTTTAGATATGATATGAAAGGATATTTTAGGATTCTGACTATTTTTGTGTTATCAGTCATCTAAGAAGTCACCAATTAAATGATTAAGTTCAGTAACCCAGAAAATTACTTGATTTCATTACAAGGAAATGAAACCGGGGAAGTTGAGTGACTCCTCCCACAATGAAATGTATACAGTCTCAGCGGTTAATTATCTGCTTCAGCCTGTTTATGAATAAATTCTCTTTTCCAGAAGTCTAAGTTTGGGGTTTTAGGTTGTGCAACCTAAAACCTAATTTTGAGGAGAAATTTCCTATAACAAGATTGGGTGTATATCATGAGCCCTTTGCTTGCTAGTAGTGTGTGAAGTTTTGAAGCGGGTATAATTTTCCTAGATGCTTGGAATGTCCTGTGACTTACAAATAAACCAAGAGCTGATGATCGTCCAAGAGCTGATGATCGTAAAGGAGCCGTTTAAGTCAATGGAAATAGTTTAGATGATAGAACTTTGAGAGTCTCTGAGAACACTGCTAAATTGAGTTTCCAAATTTCATTTATTCTGTCTAGTAGGAAAACGAGGGCAATATGGATAGCAAACTTTCTGAGTAAGTGGTAGGACTTTACAAAGTTCTTTAATAACTAACTATTCCAGGAAAATTGGTGCTGTCACTGGAGAGATAGATTTGAATTCCCTTCTACAGGTGATATTTTTCCTACTGTAGAGCCAAAGTACCTGGCAAGTAAAAACATCAGTCTATCCTGAGAACAAGTTAAAATCCATTGCTGAGTGTACTTGTATAAAATTCACTTCAAAGTATTCAAAGAGGATCTAAATTTGGGACTTTTGTCTATGTCCAAGTTTTACATGTGCTGGTGATATAAACTTACATCAGAGATATCACCAGTGATTTTTGTAAAGTTCTTCTACTGTAATAATTAATTGTATGTGTCAATTGACTGGTAAAACATTTCTGGGTATGTCTCTGAGGTTGTTTCTGGAAGAGATTAGCATTTTAGTCAGAACATACTCTTTTACCAGTGTGGGTGAGCATCACCAAATCAATTGAAGGCCTGCATAGAATAAAAAGGCAAATGTGTTAAATTGTCTGTTTTCTTGCCTTCAGACCTCAGAGTTCTTGATACCTGGGTCTTTAGACTTAGACTGAATTATATCACTGACTTACCCAGTTCTCTAGTTTACAGATGGCAGATCATGGAACTTAGCTTTCATACCATGTGATCCATTTCCTAATATAAATTTATTTTTCTGAATAATTACACCAATGTTAATTCAGTACAATGGCCATTTTTGATTCATAGGTAACTTCACACAAACCTTTTATCTTTCATGCTGAAATTACCAGATTTTATGCTTATGTAATTTGCATTCAGATTTCTCCCAATATCTCTTTTCTGACAATGAATTTAATTTTAAGTTAGTATCTTGTAAGAATTTTTTTGAACCCCTGCAAAGGTTTGGTCTTTTAGGGTTTCATGGATTCTAAGATCATGGCAAGTGATGCCCACCTTACATTGTGTCCAGCAGGGTATTTTGTTTGCTATTGTGCTAACAAGTTTGCTATGAACTCTGGCTTTTGCAATAACCAGCATTTTAAGGAGTATTTTAACACTTTAAAAAAGTTTATTAATCTGCTAACTTATCTTACTTAGATTTCATGAAATTTTATTGTTTCCAGAGCACTCCAAAATTATGGACTATCTTGAAAACATACCTGTTACCCCAGTTTATTTCTCTAGGTCACCAACAGGTTCTGACGAGTATAAAACAAAGTCTGCCATCTGGGCAAATTTTGGTTTGTGCAAAATGTCATATTCTGCAGGTGAAGTGAGACCTCTTAGAGCAAGATGTCATATTCTGCAGGTGAAGTGAGACCTCTGTCCTTACATTTTCCTGTTTAAGTCTTAAACTTCTTTGTTGATAGATCAAATCTTATCTGGAATTTTTTTTTTAGTTATTACAAAAGTTTATTTTTACATCATTTTGCACATTTTTTTTTTTCCATCTCGATTGTAATCCCCGCGGGTTTCCCATCACCAAATCACCCATGTGCCACCACCATAGTCCGGTGCATTTCCCTCCCTTCCCCCTTATCTGGAATTTTTAATGAATCAACTTGGAATATAGATAATTCATGCCCCAATGTTAAAGTCAAAAGTTTCTCCTTCTCCAAGTAATAAAAGAATAGCTGAATTTAAAATACAACAAAGAATGGAAATTTGCAGAAAAAGAAAGTAATAGGCCATCATAGGAGGTAAGATTTCATGCTAAGAAATATGTATTTCCATTGAACAACAAAGATTGTAAAGCATAAGACACCATCAAGTTTTAAGGAGACTAAATCACAGAAGACTCACTTATTTAGCTGCTACAGTTGTTGCTTCTGGCAGGTCTATAAGTTTTGTGACTAGATCAAGAGAAAGAGCCATTGACATAATAAGACACTGGTGTTTATTGATTTCCATGAAGTGAGTCAGAACATTCAAAGCTGTCCAAGATCTCTCTTGTACAAATAGAATGATTTCTGAAATCTCAAGAGTTGGACATTGTTGAGAGTTCAACTTTGCTGTTGTAGTATAAATAAAGCCCTGGACAATGTATAAATAGTAAATATAGCTGTGTTCCAATAACACTTGATTTACAGAAGATGGGATATGGACCCTTTTTTTTCACCAAGTAATTTATTCCTTTAATATTTACTGTAGCATGTGTGATGAATTTGGAGTTCTTTCTGTCACATAGTTTTAAGCTTTGTAAGTATCCCATTTTTTTCCACACATATTTCCCCTCAGTTTTTTTGATATATGAAATTTAAAATGTTTTTTAAATTCCATATTTTCTCCCCATTGAAAGTAATATATCTCTTAACTTGTGTGTGTTGTGCCAGATTTTGAGTTTCCCAAAGACCACCAAGGAGCCAATTGTGATGCAAAGCACATGAGGGTCTTTACTGCAAGCTCAAGCCTGGGCTCCCAACCTACACTGATGAATTGGCCAAAGTTGAGAGCCCTGAGTTCAAGGAAGGTGGGAGTTTTAGCTCAGCAGTACATTGATTGGTTGAACAAGATGTGCCTTAGGACATCCGGTGCTTTCCTGATATGTACTGGTTACCTGCCTACTTGCTAGTTGGCTGTTGATATGGGATGAGCAAGATTAGGACATTTACAGTTAAACTCGGCCTTGGCACCTTGTTGATAATGGAAACTTAGGCCTGGCTGGTTCAGAAGCATTCTGAAGCCTGTCATGGCATCAGTTTGGTCTTTCAGTGTGGTTTTTCAAAAATTTAAAAGTAAATTTAACAGAAAACAGGTGTTTTCCTACTATATTCTGTGAGGGCTGTTTCCTACTTCACCTTAGGTCTGACAAGTGATTGGCAGGTCTGATCTGTCCTGTCACCTCAGGTCTTAGCTCTTCTTCCAGTATCCCTCTTTCAAATAAGGATCAAAAATTTAAAAATCCAATCTGTAGTGATCAGTAGACATTCCAGTGATAGTGATTATTTTTGTACTTAGCTGTCTAGTTAGAATAAGATTTTTGCTTCATTTTTGACTTATGAATCCTTTCTTTATAAATGTTCAGCAATGACTTTATTTATTTTTTAAACATTTATTTATTTATGCATACAGAACCAGGGTACAGGCCAGAGGTGCAGAGGTGGCGAGAGGATTCACCAGAGACAGAGTCGGGAGCAGAACAGGTGGATTAACTGAAATACACTGCTGAGGGGAGCAGCAGGCGGGTCAGGAGAGGTCCGACGCACCATGTGGGTCAACTCCGGGCGGGGATTGAACTCATGCTGAAGTGGCTTTGGCTTCTCAGTGCTGTGCTTTAACCCACTTCGCCACGAGGGAGGGAGGGCCCCCAGCAATGACTTTAAAGAGGTATTTTAAAAATATATATTTTTCAAGTCCCTCCTTGTTGGTGCAGTAGTATGAACCACAGCACTATGATGCTAGCCAGCCGCAGTCAATTCAGCATGGGTTCCATCCCCAGCACGGAGGTGACCTGTATGGCGCAGCAGACCTCTCCTGACCTGCCTGCTATTCTCCTCCGCAGTGTCCTTCATCAATCTGCCTGTTCAGCGACTTACTCTGTCTCTGGGGAATCCTCTCACTGTCCCTGCACCGCTGTCCTGTACCCCAGTTTTGTATGAATAAATAAATAAATCTTAAAAAAAAATCTTTTTCAGAGCTTTCAGGCATTTGTCCCAGGAGTTTTTGTCAAGTTATCTATTCCTTTAAGTTGCCTGAAACAGATATAACCTTGTGTGTTTCAATATTGCAGGCCTATACTTAAAACAAAAGCAAACTCTATTATACTTTTACTAAAACCAAAGAGTAACAGAAACTTTTTATTGTGCAAGGCTTTTAATTGTTGCATTCGGGCCTTCTTCATATTATAGCACAAAGGGGATGATTTCATAAACACATAATTGAGTTCATAAATTTATAGCTCACCACCTGAAATTTTGATGCTTTTGTTTTTCCCTTTTATTATCAAATCTTATTAAAACAGTGGGTTTGATAGATGATGTATGTACATAAGAGTATGTCCCTTTTACTTCTAGATATACTTTACATGTTAGCTCTTTATTAAACTTATGAAGGCCAAATAGTAACCTTTTCATGGGGCAGAAGAAGAAATTACAGAGAGAATGCTTGAGATGCATCTTTTCGAGATCTTAGACAAAAACCTGTGTTTTACAGCAGTGGATATTATTGTTAATTAAATTGGTAAAAATACATTTTCTTTTATCCTGAGAAGAGGCATATTTGTGATTAGCTTTGTGTCTTAGGTAGGATTGACTCAGCAACAGCGTCTAAATCATTATGGTAAAATGAAAAGCTCATTTATTTGAATAGAAATCAATATCTTTTGTGCTTTACTTCATAGAGTCTGGAAGCTTCAGAAGATATTTCTAGTTTTGTATATATTGAGATATTTATGTTCATGAATCTTCCTGGAGCCAGCGCTGGGGCACCCGCATGTCCCCTTTGGTCAGGCACTTTTGTGCAGCGAACATCTAATATGATTAGATGCAGTGAACATTTAATATGATTAGATGCGGCAGGTCGGGTCTTCAAGTGGGGTTTTACTACTTTGAGAAAACATTTTTAGCAATGTTAAATTTCCTAAAAACTTGCATCTTGTATTTTTAAAACACTAAAAAGGGTAAGTAGAAGCAACATGATTTGACATTTTAAAGAAACTTTTGTTACACAATTGAGCAGGTGTGTTAAAGGTGGAGGTGTTAAGAGTGAACTTGGAGTCAAATGCTACTTTTTATTCACATTAAAATCCTTTGGGTGTATTATGTTCACCACATCTGCAAGGGACCATTCATCCCCCTAAAAGCAACTCTTGCAAATCTTCAAGACCCTGGCTAGTTTCTGAAAGACTCTTTAAGACACTCTATGTTAGTGGTTGACTGTTTCGCCAACTGATTTTTCTGTGTGGCAAGAAACATGGGCACTGGCTAACCACAGTCTTAGTTCACAGTTCCTATTTTTTCTTCTTAAGAAAAAACTAAAAGATCTTCAATGAATGCACATTACCATAAATAAAGAAAACAGACAATAACAAGAAAGTTTTGTGTGCAGTTGTGATTGGCATAAATTCTTAGGCAACTGTTTAGTTAAAAGCTTATTTCAGGATCAATGTGGCTGAGTTTAATTTCATTAACAAATTGAATTGAAATTTTGCTCAGATTATATTCCTCTTTGCTTAGATTTATTCTATCAATAAACCAAGCATTTCCTATCTGGTATTCCACAAGAGAAATCTCTTCCTGAACAACAACAACAAAAAGTAGGACTCACAGGCATAAAAACAATACTGAAATACGTCAGTTTTTTTTTACCACATCAAAGTAGGAAATTTTTCATTTTTCATCTTCACTGCTGACTTTTAATGAACTTCTTTTAGAGCTCAGCTACATGAGGAAATTTTAAGCAGTTGAAGTTGTGACTGTCACATTTCAATGTAGCAAAAGGAAGACCCCGCTTGATTTTGTTTCTGAGTTGTGTTGCGGCTCAGTGGATGTGGAATACCCTCCTTGCTTAGCCTTATCACCCCCTTAAAGGGCTCACCCCATAACCCACCTCTGTCTGGAACAGATTGTTCATTGGGTAGGATTCTCATTTGCAGACATCTTTATGATTATTTTATGTACTTAGTAATATACTCCCACTGATGGGTATCTGTTTCATATTGTGTCTGCAGCTTGTCCTTAAGGCAATCTTATATCCTTTCTCTTAGCTCTGGTCTCCACCATCCCTGTCCCATCTGTCACCCTGCTTTCTCCCTCACCCCTCCCAAAGCAGAGACTAGGACAAATACTGGGGAGTATTTTCTTCAGAAGTAATTTCATTGAACAAGAATGCAAGATGTGGAGAAGTGACCAAGGAGGGAGGGAAAACTAATAAAGTGATACATTATTGAGTTGTCCATTTCCAGTGGTTGCTGGTACTCAGTCTTGGTGGGATTTTCTTTAAAATATGTCTCAAAATTGTTTGCCTAGGGGACAAAATGAAGAGGGAGGCACTTATCTATGTCTGTTTCCTATTGGTTAAACCTGGCCATGTAAGATGCAGAACCAAAAAGATTTGCAGTGATATAGAAGAGATGGTCAATAAAATTTTATGAACTTAATTGGACCCAGTTCAATTTATATGCACATAGTATGCACATAGAGGCTATTTAGTGACTTTATAGTTATAGTCCTATCTTTGAGAAAAGAAATAGCATAGGTAGTAGCATTATTCCAATTTCATCTAATTTGTTAGGTGAATAAGCTATATTTACTTGATGGCTTTTTTTTTTTTTAAAGATTTATTTATTTGTGCATACAGAACTGGGGTACAGGCCAGAGGCTCAGGGGCGGTGAGAGGCTTCACCAGAGACAGAGTGGGGAACAGAACAGGCAGATCGATGAAGTACACTGCTGAGGGGAGCAGCGGGCAGGTCAGGAGAGGTCTGCCACGCCATGTGGTCTCCTCCGGGACAGGCGGGAATCGAACTCAGGTGGAAGCGGCCCCAGATTCTCAGTGCTGCGCTTTAACCCACTGCGCCACCAGGGAGGGCCCACATACATCTTTTAATCTGTTTTTATAGCTGTTGTCTGTTTGTATATACATACATGCATATACAGGGTGTGTAACTATATACGATTATGAGTTCCTCTTGATACCTCCAATTTCAGTCCAATACCCGTGGGGTTCATTCCACCATCCCACCCTTTTCTCCTATAATGCCTTTCCTTGATAGTGAGAATTCTGGCTGTCATTATCTATCTATATATATTTGCATATTTGTTCACAACAAAATTCACATAATTTTGTTTGAATAATTTCAGAATTGCTTATCTATACCCCTGAGAAAAACAAGTTCACTAAGCAAAGTACTATTTTGCTCATAATTCGTGTTGCCATTGCCTCTCTTTATAGGAGTAAAATGCTGTCTCCTGGGGTAGATTTTGCTTTCCCGCCTCCTTCGTGTGTGCATATTACTCATTTGTAACAGGGCGAAATTCACTTTTTACTATTTATTCTGTTTTGGGTATCTCCACCTCCCTGGTTTATTTTAGTCAGTTGTTTTAGGGAGTATGTGAAACATTACATTGTTTTGAGAGTGAGAGTTATTTTAAAAAGCATACTCAGAACAGTGTCACTCCTCCCATCATTGCTACCCTGTCTTTCTTTCCCACTTTTGTCTTGCTCTGTTCCTGGTCATTATAGGTAACTGATTTCATTAATTTATGGATTGTACTGGTCTGTCTTTATCTCTGTCTCTTTTATCTGTCATTTATGATCTAGCCATCTTTTATGCACATCATAAAGGAATATAGGAAGATGCATACACATATATATTCATGTCAGGCATATACATATATGTATTCTTATATCCCTTCTGTCTGACATGAATATGTGTCTTATTGTAGGTATTCTGCATTTTGCTTTAAATTTCATATGTCCTGGAAATCACTCCAGACATATTCTCCCACTCTCCGTTCTTCATAGCTGTGGAGCACTCAGTATATGGCTCTGTAGTTTATTAAACCAGTCCCCTCTTGGTTTGTCTCTAATACCTTGCAATTACAAACAATACCACAATGAACAACCTTGTGCATGTAAATTTTCTGTTGTTGACTTATTTTTAGAGCAGTTCCCTAAAAGTGGGACTATTGAAAGAAAAGCTAAGTGCATCTCTAGTTTCGTTAACTGTTGTCAAATTTTCTCCCAGAAGGGTCGTACCAATCTTTATTCCCACCAGCTATGAGTATTTCTCCACAGTCTTGCCAATAGAATATATTATCATAATTCATACTTTTTATCAACCTTATATAGATAAGGTTGTTTTAACTGTGTTGTTTTAACTTATATTTCTCGAACTTTTTTCCCCCACTTACATTAATGTTGTTTAATGACATTTTGGTCAACGATGGGCCATAATTATGGTTGTTTTCGCATGAAGCTATCCATGTATAAAAGTACATTTATTTTTATACCATATGGCCTATACTCTCTAGGTTGTATAATCACACATTGTTGCACAAAGACAATATTACCTCATGGCACATTTCTCATTCTAATAATGCATGACTTTTTTTTTTTTTAAAGTGAATTGCCTATTGACTTACTGGGTTATAAATGTGTTAAGGATATGCTATTGTAAATATTTTCTTTGAATCTGTATTTGTGTTTATGCTTTTTTAAAACGTTTTATTTGCCATACATTATATTTATTTTTAATTAGATTATTAGTCTTTTATTGCCTCTGTATTTTAAGATTGAAGAGAAATTTATTCATTTTTGTAGTACTTGTATAGATTAATTTTTTGTATTTAGATTTCTGATGCAGTTGGAGTTAGTTCTATATTTAGACCATATAAAATAATTAACTTTATCTTTTTTCCCCCTAAATGGCTACCCACTTGTCCTGATAGCATTTATTAAAAAGTCCATGTTTTTAACCCCAGTGTGATTTGAGATTTCACTTTTATTATATACTAAATTATGTGAAAACATTTTAAAAACTCATTTTTTGTTGTTGCTGTTTGTTTTTTTCCACTTTGTCATGGTCTGGCTTCTTATGCTATCTATTCACTGCCCATGGTCACACACACACACAGAAAACACTCCAGGCTGGTGCTTGTTCTTCTGAAAGAATATTTAATTATTGTACCAATAATTTTGGAAGCTAGAAAAATTTACCTTCTGGCTATGTATTTATAAAACAGTTATCCAAAATAAACCTATAGCTAGGAGACATTACTTTTTCTGCCCCAAAGTTATCAGGGTCTGTTGTATTATAAAATGACTAGGCTGAAATGAAGCTTTCTAAAATGATTCCCTTTGCTACTTTGCCGTGGTAGCAAAACCTTCAAGAATGATCTCATTGGCCCTGGCTTTATTAAGGCTCATTTTCTTTGGCCTCTTGACTTGCTTTTTTATTTTAATTGCTGGATCTGCAGAATTTGTAATTCTGCGATTACTGCCAGAGGAGAGTTATTAGAATTACGAGGGCATTTAATTTTGTGTGCACCTACATCTAGTTACCTGGCAACAATAATATCCTGTCCTGTCAGAAAACCTACGACAAAGGCCATGGAGTCTGCACAGAGGTAAAGAGAGCGGCACCCTAACTCCTCCTCCTGCTCTCAGATTCATGAGGGCCAATGCACTCTTGTGACGTTTCAGATCTAATAACGCCTGTCTTAGGTACTTGACCAATGCTATACATCCTGGTGCTTACAAAGCATCCCAAATACTCGGGCTTCAAATTCAGAGTGTCTGAAAGTGACAGGAAGCCAGAGGAATTTTAAGGTCTTGCCTTCATTTTGTCTTTTAATTTAAAAGCGAGGTTTTTTTCAGGCTTACTTTTAGTATATTCAATCTAGGAGCTAATAATTTCTGAGGATTTCTATAGAAATAGTTATTTTAGACTAAAGAAGAAATGAAGAGTTAAAATTTGAGGTTACTGCTTCTACAGTGTTTTTCTTTTACAGGAAGGTTATTCGCGATGTTGACCTCTAGAGGGAGCAAGAGGGCTAGAGTTGTTAACTCCAGACCGCTCTCCTGAACTTCTTCCCCTCTCCTCCCCTGACCCTGCTCTCCCCACTGCCTCGCTTATCTCCAGCCTACCTACCTATACATGTAGACTTTTAAGAATCATGTCCTCTATCATTTTCCATTTTTCTTGTTTCCTTTTATGATCTTTGTATAGGCACCCCTAGACCCTTATTATACCTATTTGTCTTTTAGTTGTCAGCTTCCCATTCCCTAAAGGCGAGGGGGTATGTTTTGCCTCAGAAGAGTGGTTTAAAGGAACCCAGATGGACATTTAATTCAGCAGGTGGGGCTAATTTCTTTGGAAATAGGGTGGGACTTTCCCCCCCATCATGTTGTTTCATGTTGGTCTCCTGTTTACACAGTGAGTTATTATCATGCTGGATCCCAAATAAGTATTTATTTTCTCTGGGATAAAAGCCCCTACAAAAAATGATGGCCTTGTTCCAACATATGCATTTCCTCTCTCCTCTGTGGTTGTTACTACCTTGGAGGCGGGTAAGTGGAGCAGAGCCTGGACCTTAATGTCACACTGAATCTGAGAGCTGCCTTGAGATCCATTTGAGGTAGGGCTGGGACTTTAACTTTGTCCTGACATGGCTTTACCTGTAGCAGCCTCCAGGTGAGGGTGTACAGGAGAGGGAGCCTCTTCACACTGTGCGCTGGGCTTTGGCGCCTGCTAAATAGAGGCCACATTTTATCTTTATCGCTGACCTCCCTTCTGGGTGGCCTCTTTGCCATTGTCATTTGAATGTCTAATTGGAATTTCAAATATATTTGGTGCAAAACAGAATCCAGGACTTATCCTACCTCAAACCTTTTTCTTCCCCAGTAATATTCCCCATTCCAACAAAATGGACCACCAGCTAGTACTCACTTAGCAATAATTCTTATTTCTTCACTCCTATATAATCCATCAGAGAATCTTATTAGTTTTACTTCTGAAATATTTTCTGCTCCTGCCTAGTTTTCCCTGTCTCCCTCTTGCTTTCTACTCCACTTTCACCAGTTCGGCTCTTACTCAGATCACTTCACTAGCTTCCCAGTAGGTATGGTGGTGGCAATACTATGGGAAAACTTAATGTTTTTCTCTTCTGAATAGATGAGCCTCATATAAAAAGGGATAAAAATAATACAAAACCAAGAATTTGACTCCTGACATTTAAAATGAGGGGTTCTGTAAAAAAGAAATAGGTTTGTCATTGTAGGGAGAGAAAGGATTTTATTAACCTTTAGTTCCCTTCTAAAAAATAAGGATTAGGGCTGCATGCTTAGGTTATAAACTTCTCCCCTAACAAATAAACTATTCATCGCTAAGGCTAGTGTTAAGACTGGAGTTCAGATGAAAGGACTGTGGTAATAAAGCTGCTCTCCTGCTCAGATTTTTGGAGAGGAAGATGGAGAAGGATGTCAGAGAATGGAGGTAGATGGCCAGCTAGGGATTCTGGTCTTCCTTTGGGGTTGCAGCCTGGAGAGAGGGAAGTCTGTTAATGCCTCCAAGAAAACAGAAGGCCGGGAGGCCTCTTCCTGCTTTCAGTCTGGAACACTGGCCACAGGCCCTGCAAGGGCCTTCTTGGCAAATCTGGAGGGCACACACAGAAAAATGGTTCTGGCTCAGAGAGGTGATCAGAGAGCGAGGATCTAATTGCTATCCTCAGGCTTCCTCTGTTCTCTTAAGCATGAGCCAGGGGTTGAGAGACAGTAAAGCCCTCAGGAACCGGTTGAGAAGGGGCTTCCAAGGACCTGGAGGGACGTGTAATTCCAGTGGGAATACAAGTGACAGTGAGTCAGCAAACAGGGACTCTGGGCTGAGAAGGTCAGATCACTCCCAGTACAATGTTGTGCATCAGTGATCAGGAGACAAGGGGCTTTATTGGGGAGCCAGAGGGATCAGGCCCCTGCATGGTTCTGCATGGGGCCTTTATCCGCACATCCCCAAAGTAATGCTGCCTTCTCTCCTTCCATACATCCTCTTGGGGCCGGGGTGTTGCCAAAATTTAGGGACTAAAAATGTCTAACCAAAGAGGCTGAGCTTTGTCTAAAAGGACTCTTTTAGATTGTTGTTTTGCTGTAAAGTTTGTTCCCTTGCTCCTTTTGTTTCTCTATGGGACACGGGAGCCATGAGCAAGACTAGATCAGTTGTAGAGCAAGTGGGAGCCTCATTTCTAGGCACATTTGAGTTCTGGGGTGAGTTGGTTGGTTGCTTGCTGCCTCCATACTCAAGGCTCCTGTGGGGTCTCTTCCACACAGCAGGTGGAGCAGACATTCACAGTGTGAGAATTTGACCGGATTGTCCCTCCCTGCCTGCTCAAGGCTTCCCAGTGGGCACAGAGTGAAGAGCCAGTGCTGCAAGATGGGTTACAAGGGCCCCCAGGAGCGGCTCTTCCCCTCTGCCTTCATCCCGCATTTTGAGCAATGGCCCTTCTGTTCTGTTCCTTGAAAGAGCCTGGCCATTTCCCCCTCGAGCCTCACACTTGCTGTTTATACTGATGCCTTCCATTTGCCCTTCCAGATCCAATTTTCACGCGTTCTCACCTTGTGTCCCTGTAGGCTGATCGAGTGAATGGCCTGATTGGATTCTCCTGTCTGGCTTCCTGATGGAACTGGCCAGTGGAAAGCATTAGCAGGACATCAGAGAGAGGGGGCAGGAGCTTTTGGGCGATTTACCCCTCCTGCTCAGCTCCTTCCTGGCTTGGTCTGTGGGGGTTGGTGGCATCTTTTAGCAAGAGTCATCGCTCCCTTCCTTTGGCTTCTCTTCATCCTTTGGCTGCTGCTCCTCCTTCTGCCCCTGCAGGCCTGGGATACTCTCGATGTCCAGCTCTCCCTTAGTAGCCTGTGGGCACTGTGCTCTCTCTAAATGCTGGCTGCGCTCTCCTCAGAGTCTCCCCTGACACCTTCTGCTTCCTCCTATCACACCCTTCCTGCTGTGGGCTCCCCGTTGCCGGGCTCTCTCATGCTGGCTTCTCTCTGGGCTCAGCTCAATGTCCCCTCTCAGGGAGGCCTTCCTTGGCCACCCACCGTCTCATGGCTCATCCTCACCCGTCTCATGCCCTTAACTCCATCACAGTCTATACTTAACTTTGACACCGCAGTGATCAAAGTCTGACGCTATCTTTTTTTTTTTTTTTTTTGCTGTTCCACACCTGTGTCTTCTAACTAAATGACGAGCTGATTTTTCTTGCTCCTGGCAAGCCTGGACCTCGAGGCACTGTGCATGCGGGGGTGTCACAAGCAGTTCAGGTGTTGTCTCATTTCCTTTTACCATTATTGCACAAAGCAGTTCAGGTACTATTTGTTGACTAACCCAACCACCCACACTTAGGAAGTAGAATAGAAGATATAAAATAAGCATGTTTCAGATGAAGGGCTTTTAATGGAGACATGGAAGCTTCCCTACCAGCTACCCTCTCTGTGAGACTCACCTATTCAGGTGTGTCCAGTTCCAGGTACAGAGGCTACTTTGTGTTTCTGTGGAATCTGGAAGTCATGGAGATGGGGATGGTGCTGCAGGAGTGTCCTGAACCTCTTTGATGCCAGAAGATGGGAAGTGAGCTCTGAGCAGACTTTACTGGAATGTCTGGGCCACAGAAACAGCCCGGCGAGTGTCTGCCAGAGCCGGTTTCAACGTGCGCTCACGGGCCGAGTCACCGGTGGGACTCGCCACACTCGGTCCACCTCATCATGCATCCTAAGGGTTAGGCTCAGGAATCTGAATTTTTTTAAGTTCCCCAGCAGTGACACAGGGTGAGAGTCACTGGACTGGCATAGTTTGGGCTCTACTTAGCTCCACACACTCTGAGAGTTCATGTTCTTTTAAATTTCTTGAACCAGGAGCCTAAGACATGTTATATTTGAATCAATTAATGTTTCCTTTCATGTCTTCAGAATTATTTCTCAGTAGCCATTGGGGTCTTGAAAACTGGCATTTAAAGGCTACTATGATTCCTAGCTTATAAAGTAACTGGTAAAGAAACTGGAAACTGGAATGGCCAACCAGCTCACTTGACTGCAGCGACCTGGGGGCTAGAGGCCATAGGTGCAGGGAGTGAGAGGATACACCATGACAGAGTGAGGAGCAGCACAGGTGGAACACAGGTGAAATCTACTGCTCAGGGGAGCAGCGGGTGAGACAGGAGGGGTCTGTTATACCATATGTGGGTCAGCTCCCTGGCTGGGGATAGAACTCAGGTTGTAGCAATGACGGTGCTGAGGCTTCACCCCTCGGCCGCCAGGGAGGCCCCAGAAACTGTATTTAAAAGTGAAGCATCCACTGGCAACCCTGTAGAGTTCTGTTTCCTCTTCTTCCTCACTTCCACAAAGGGCAGCCACGCCAGCATGTGTGGCATTGTTCTCAGGGGTTTGGCTGTCTTTGACTTGTTTGTCTATTGACACTGATGAACCAAAGCCAATGTGTTTATTGTGCCATGTCGGCTTTAGTCTTATGTGTGTCTTCAGGTTGTGCAGATTCACAATGAAGCCGCCATCTGGAATTCTGTAGTGTATATATATATATATATATATCCCATCTATATCATGCGGCGACTATTTTAACTTCATCAAGGTGTAACTTACTTACAATGAGCCATCGCCATTTAGGTACAGGAAGTTGAACTCCACAAATACTTGGCCCTTGGAACCACTACCACGATCCAACATTTCCTTTGCCCCCCCAAATTCCCTCTGATCCCTTTGCATTTTCCTTTTGGCCTCAAACACTAATCATATTTCTGTTACCAGGTTAGTATGAATTTTCTAGAATTTCACACAAATGATATCATGCATGGGTATGATTTTGTATCTCATTTCTTACACCCAGCATGTTTTTAGATGTAAGTATTTTTTTGTTTTGCCCCAGTGCCCCAACCACTGTTAATCCTTGTTCCCTTAAACCAGATAACTTACGCTTGGTGTGTACACTTTCCTTCCCTATCAACATTCATACAACTCTATACACATACAAGGGAGCCTAAATGAGTCAGCCAATAGAGGTCATCCTCCAAGGACATAGGTTAAGACAGTAAAGAGCAGAGTATGGAATTAGAGGGGAAAAAGGAAAATAATTAGCTATATTCTCCCATTATAACCAACTACTCACAGGAGGTAGGTATGCCTGCTTAGCAGAAGAGAAGTCTGGGAAACTCAGAAGGAGCCTACAGGGAGCCACTGCAGAGCCAGAGATCAGTATAGATGTCTCCAACGTCCATGTTTCATTTCCCTCAAGAGGGTTTTGCTGAATAAGATTTTGAAATATCCAGGGTGAGAAAATTTAGGACTTGGAGAAAGGAGAACAATCTTCATAATGATGATGGTGGTTGAGATGTTTAGTGATGGTAGAGGTGATGGTGGCAGTAATTACAGCAGTGACAGTGGTGGTGATGATGGTGGTGGTGATGACATCACGATGGAGGGGAGGGGACAGTGGTGGTGGTGGAGGATGATGGTGAGGGCGCAGTGATCATGTGGTGGAGGTCATAGTGAGATTGGTGATTATGCTCAAAACAACCCACAGTGGGGAGAACTGAGAGAAATAGAAAATAGAACCCAGCCTCTCTACCCTGTTTCCACCTATTTTTTCTATCATCTCATCACATCTGTGGGATGTGATTATTGTCATTCCCATTTTAGAGGAGGAATCTGAGGTCAAAATCATTCTTCAACCACTAACGAAGGAGCGGGTGGTCAGTACTTATTTCACACTTGACATTTCAGGTATTTGTGAAAATCAAGTATTTTACTGCCATTTATTAGGTATTCAACAAATTTGAAAAATGTTGCCAATTCATGCTTAAAACAAAAGCAAATGTCAATATCAAGTTATTATTAAGCTACTGAAAGTATGAGCTGAACCTATATTAAATTGGAGGGACTTCTAAAGCTTTTTTTTTTTTTTTTTGTAATTGCCCTTAGGTGGAGAAATAAAGATGTAGATAAATGCATGTAACAGCTTCCATTTCCACAAAAGAAATGTTAAATGTATGAATACCTGGCCCTGACTTGGCCGGCCGAAGCAGGCGTTGAGCAGAAACTCCTCCCTCCCTCCTGGCGTGGCCTGTCTGGGACACTGGCGTGACTGTCAGGCTTACTCCTCCCACCACTGTGACCCTGACTCAGCCCTGCAACATTATCTTCCTCTTGCTCTTTGGGCTTTAGTGAGTGTCTCCTGCTGTTTCCAGGTGCCAGTTGGTTTACTACTCCCTTGACCCTACACACACCTTTTTGTGCCAGTTATTGAGCTATTTCACTCTGCTCCTAATGACCCCGCTGAGCGCAGATTTTGTGGTGTAGGATTGGGACTTTGTGAATTACATTCTTCTCTGTAGGCCGTTCCCTGTCAGTTCTGCTAACATTGGTCTCTGTGGTGCCTGCGAAGCTGAGGGGAAGGAGGGACTGATCTCCTTTGCTTGCTCTTCCTGTCTGTCACCTCATAACAGCTACTCCACAGCAGCAGCAGCGAGGTATAGTGTCCAGTTTTTTTTTTCTGGCACCCCCAGGACTGTTTTTAACCTGCTCACTTTTAACCAAGTTAACTGGCAGCCAGTGCCCCTGAGCTTCTGGTACTGAAACCCCACGTTCTTCTTTGGTCCCTGGCTGAAGTGGTTCCAGCTGCTTTTTGCAGTTACTTCTCTGTTACCTCCATGAGCCCTCTCACATATTCAGATTGCCAACTCCTTTTTTTCTTCTTTCCTTTTAAAGTGTGGTAAAAATGGTAAAAACAACATGTAGCATTAAATTGGCCATCTTAACCATTTTTTAAGTGCACAGTTCAGCAGTGTTAAGTGTATTCACATTGTGGTGAAACAGACCCACGGAACTTTTCCATTTTGCAAAACAAACTCTGTACTCATCAAACAACTGCTCTTTTCTGCTCCCCAGCTCTGTCAACCACAGCTTTACTTTGCCTCTATGAATTTGACTACTTTAGATGCTACATATAAAGATCTCAGACTCTTTACAACTAATTCTTTTTATTGAAACATTCACATAGTCACTGTTTTCCTGATTGGACTCTGATTAATATGTCTCTATAAACAGTCCCTTCTTTAAATAATTTTCACTTAAATTCCTGGTACCCTCTGATTCCTGGCAGGATCCTGATACTCTACCTTGAGGAATCAAATGAAAATCAAATTAAAAATAATAATAAAAGTGAAAGCCCCATTTAAACCAAAAAGCACTTTAACTATGTGAACTGGAAATAAAGTCTCAAAGTGTTTACTAGATAATCAAAGTAAGGATTTGAACTTGGGATGCAGTCCAACAGATTTTACTCTGAGAGCTGTTCCAGTAAACACAAGTTTGAATTTAGCTTATATAGATAAAAACTGTGAGTCACTGACATTAAGAATGTAATTACTCTGCATAGGAGGGACTTATAAAGTGCCCTGACCCGAAGATGCACTGAGACTGGAGGAAGGCAACACAGATCTAATCTCTCCCAGTCTAATAAATGGACAGTAGAGAAGCCAAGGCTGGGTCCTTGTGAAATCCTTTCCCTACCTCAAGAGGACACCGACTTACACCTTGAGGCAGAGTATTCCTGCATGGAGGATTGGAGTCTGTGAAATGCCTTTTTGTTCCTTGTCAGATTGGGGGGGGGG
>NW_004567114.1:37745982-37780303 GCF_000260355.1 Condylura cristata | reverse complement strand
GTGGGGGTGGGGTCCCCAGAAGGTTTGATATGTTTACAATCATGCCTGTCACTATTATTTGTGGTGGTAGTATTATAAATGAGGCCACGTGGAAGCCTTCGCTGCAGTGTAGCTGGAAGCACCAGCATTAGAGACGAAGAATGACAAACAGAAGAAAATAATTGCAACCTCAGAATTTCGACAGACCCTGTGTTGTCTGAGGGCCTTAGGGTCAGAAAGAAAAGCCAAGGTAGAAAATCTGCTTTCTTTCCTCAGAGAGGCTGTGGATGTATAACAAGAATCCCCTATTCATATTCACAAGTGTTGTGGGGAAGTCAGAGTGTCTGGTTCAAGTGATACAGACTTTCTGACTCCAGTCAAGAGGACAGTAGGATTCTGGATGTCCATCCCCAGCAAGTCAGTGACACTTCAACCTCCTGACTTAATATGAGAAATCAGGTGGCTTTTTCAGAGTAGTAAGAGCTTGGGAAATCCTGAACCATCAAGCCAACTTGCAAATGCCAGAAAATCCTATTGCTATAGCTCCAGCCAGAGTGCTCCTGGGAGGTGGTGCCCCCAAGCCCTCCCACCCCCCATCTCTTTATTCAGAGTCCTCCTTTCTGAGAAGGTCAGATGTAAAACCAGGCCCCAGTGGGTCTTACCCTGTCAAGGGCCAAGAGAGTTTGGGGGAAGGAAGCCAAAAGCACTGTGGTAAATTCAGTGAGGAGGCCTGTGTTGGCTGCGCGTTCCGGGCAACATAGTCAACTCTAGCTAGGAAAGAAGGCCCCCATACCACGTCTGAGGGAGAGTAAGACTTTTCTGTTAATCAAGAAAACCTGAGCTCTACAGAGAGGCTATTGCTTCCTTCTGAAACTATTTGACTGACTTGGTCTCTTTATTTTTGGTAGGACTATGAGCAAAAGTTCTTTTTTTATTTTGTATGGTTTTGTGGCTGAATGCTCTGGGACACACACATGGGCTACTCCTCCAGTGCCTTCCCCAAAGCCCAATAAATCACTTGCAGAATCCTGTGTGTGTGAGAATCTGGAACAATTTTCTGTGGCCTGTAAATATCATTGGATTCACAAAAGGATCATTGTCATATGACCCACTGTCTCTTACCCCATCCCCAAATTGAGAACAGCTCTAGATTATGAGTCACTGAGAGGGCAGGACCATTTTTGAATTTTCAACAGCATTCTGTGTGGTGTGCTTTTTGCAGTTATTTGATGTGTATTTACTAAATTGAACATAATAAGCAGACTTCACCTTCTAGGGATCCATAGCACAGCCTTTCCATTCTGAGGATAGGCTGGTGATAGGACAACCTTTCAGGGGGATTGTTAACTGTTACTTTTATTTGTGGGGTGTTTTTTTTTCCCCCCATGGGGATCTTGACATCAGAAAAGATTAAAACACCAATTTTGAAGGCTGAGTTCCAGTACTGGTTTCCCCACTAATACACCATCCTTATTTTCAGATTCATCATCTAAAAAAGTCTCTCCTCTCTACTCTTTGGTAAAGTTATTATGTGGCATCAAAAAAAGAGAGCAAGAAAGGAATTTTAACATAAACTCAGTTATCTGTTAGTACTGGCACTGAGAGGTGAAATAGGGCTCTGTCACTTGTTTTCACTTCAGATTATTAGAGGAGAAAAAAAAATGAGGTAAGAAAAGAGAGGTCATGGGCAATTGTCATTAAGAGGATAGTAAAGTAATACAACATAATGTAGGAGAAGGTGTTAGAGAGGCCCTCACTTTGAGAGGAGAAAAATGAGTCAGGGTATTATATAGACTGAAAGATTTAATTTTTATCATTATCCTAGTCTTAGTTGTAATTCTATTTTAGTTTTAATTGCTGGTCAGCTAGCACTGTTAAGAAGGGAATTGGACAGGGAGTGGGAACCATATTTCAGTGATTCTGTACTGGACATCTCTGGGGATCAGGGAACGGTGTGAGCTAGGTTCAGTAGAGATACTGTTTATGCTGTGAGTGCTTGAGCATAGCTGCTTGGATTGCCATCACTTCAAGTGAATTAAATGCATTGTTAACCGGTATGTATTGAATTGATTTGCCATTTAAAAGGTCCTCAGAAAGACTGTATTACGGAGGGCTCCCTGGTGGTGTTGGGGTTAAGACTCAGAGCTATCACCACTACAGCCTTAGTTGGATCCCTGCCAGGGAACTGACCCACATGGTGCAGCAGACCTCGCCTGTCTTGCTGCTCCCCTCAATGGTATATTGCAATGAATCTGCTTGTTCTGCTCTCCACTGTCTCTGCTGAATCCTCTTACCCCTCCCCAACCTCTGGCCTATAACCCAGTCCTACAAAAAAGCAAAAATAAAGAGAAAGATTGTATTGAAATGAAAAATTATCATGTGTGCAAAGGGGCACAGACACGGAGCAGTGGGACTGCAATTGAGTATGGCGAAACAGGTATTTGTGGTTGGAGGAGTGAGCACATTTGTATGGTTTTTGCAAAAAAAAAAGTGTTTTCTTGAATCTCAGAGAGGAGGAGCCACGGCTCAAGCTGAAGAGACCCTTGACTAAGATCCACAAAAGGGCTGTTGAGTTACAGGAGAGACTGGCGACACTCTTTGGATCTGGAAGAGCATCAAAGCCGCAAGCGGCTTGCAGACTAGGAGTGTGGTCACTGCCCTGAGTGTCAGAGTTTTTTTTTCTTCGTGGTACACAAGATAAAGTATGTCTTAGAATCAGTGGGAATGGTACAAATGCAGGCTTAGGGCGTAGAGGGAGCCAGTAGAATTTTATAGGAAAAGAAAGATAGAGTTCAGTGCAGGGTTAGCTGCTGGCCAAGCATCCGGAGAAGCAGGCTCTCAGCCACCTCTCATGATGCTTATGCAAATGACTGTAGCACACCTGAGACAGAACAAGTGTCAGGAGGAGATAGGGGGAAGGATCTGTTCTCTTGTTGCAGTGGCTGGCTATGCACCTCTGGCCTATATCCAGCAAAAATAAATAAAACATAAAATTAAAACAACAACAACAATGAAAAAAACCTGGCCCTCCCTGGTGGCACAGCGGGTTAAAGCACAGCATTGAGAAGCTAAAGCCACTTCAGCATGAGTTGGATTCCTGCCCGCCCTGAACGTGACCCACATGGCTATGGTGAAACAGACCTCTCCTGACCACCCCCACTGTTCCCTCAGCAGTGTACTTCATCAATCTTTTTGTTCTGCTCCCCACTCTGTCTCTCTCTGGTGAATCCTCTTACCACCCCTGGCCTGTACCCCTGTTTTGTATGCATAAATAAATAAATCTTTAAAAAACAAAGCAAAACAAAACAAAAACCTGCCCTTGTCTTAGATATAGGACCTTGAGCTGGACAAAAGATTTTTTTTAAATATGTAGTTCTGTATTAAGAGAAAATGGTTATAGTTTGGGGGTGTTCCTTATAAAGTAGCAAAAATTAAACTTAATTCTTAGAAGTCCAGCAGTTTAATATCCCATTACAGATCCAAAATGTTTTAAAGTAAAATCCACTAGTAAATATTTAATTGTCTCAGAGATTATACCTTTAAATTTACCAAGCATGATTATTTCATAAACAGATTAAATGCTATGTAATCAATTGTTAATGCCCTTAAATGACAACATTACTTCAGATGAATAAAAGCAAGGTCAGTATGGTATGTATCTACATACCTGCCAAATTTCTAGTAACAAACTGACCTGAATGAAAAGTACATGTACAACTGGTTGCTTTTTCCAGCTCACCCCATCCCTACCCTGACTTCGCTCAGGTGTGGATTAAAAAACAAACAAACAAACCCCTAGTCTTTTTGGATTCTTAGCTCTCCATCATGTTTGGGGCTCACGGACAGAAGCCCTCTAAGTCCATTTATTATAATTCCCGATTATATCAAAACAAAACAAAGCTTCATTGTGTGTGCCATTTGGGGTGGCAGGCAGAGGGGTTCTAGTTGAAACCAGTTTCTCAAAAGTGGGCATTTTTAAAGAACCAAGGAGTATTTTGCATCTGCGGTGGCCTGACCCTGGCTCCTTCCTGACAGCAGGCACTCTTGGTAGTTTTGCCTCAGCAGAAGGCTGGGCTGAAGAGCAGCAACTAAGAAGACAGCCCAGGAGGGTCGAGATACCTGGGAAATGGGCTTTGATTCTGACTTAGTTGCGGCATTGGGCTGGCAGAATGTCCCTGGGCTTTATCAAAATAAACAAAGAAAAGCCGCTGCATTCCTGTGCCAGCCATATTTAATCTGGCACTGTAAACTGTGTTCCTAAGTGATGAAAGCCAGGTCCTAATCCTTTAGCTTTCCCTTCATTCTGGCAGGTCATGGATACCCTGTAATGAGGATAACTTGGGGGCCGGGCTGAAGGGGCAATTGTCCTAGACACTTACCTCAGGAAATGACTGTTGTACTTTAAAAAGCCAGGTTGGATTCTTATTTTGTTCAAGGGAGTTCCTCCATCTCCTAGGCCTGGCCTAAGCTGGACTCAGCATCTGAAAGTCCTAAACTAAGAGGGAAGCTGAGAGTTAAGAATGTGTCAGATCTAAAGACGAGACTGTCCAAAGCTGTAGTTTCTGCGGTCTTACCTGGGAGAAAGCAGTGTGGGATAGTAGCCAGGGACTAATGTGGGAGTCTAAGTCATTATTCACCCAGAGAATACTTGGTTGCTCACCATTTGCTAAGCGTTGTGTTATGCAGTGAATTCAAGGGTGAATAAGACACAGGTTCTGCCTTCATGGAATTCTTACTCCAGGCAGAGTGACAGACATTAAAAACTGGCTCTAAAGTTTTGACACGGGAAGGCATTGGACCTTCAGTTTGGTTTTTTTTTTTTTTCTTTATGAGAAAAAGGGAGTGGTATAGAGACATGTCTTGATGGTAATTTTCCCTTGAAAATGCCTTGTCTCCTCTGACAATCTTATCTGTTTAGTTGGAATTGGGGATAGTGAGGAATTGCTGATGGAGATTGTCAAGTGGTCAAAGACATTCCTTCTCTTCAATATAACATGTCACCTCTTGGTGTCGACATCAGAGAATACACAAATCATTATCGAATCCATTTAATCAATGAATTGGCTAGTTAATGGCCATTGTGAGTGCTAAGATACAGGGTATCATGTGAGTGCACAGAATGGCTATTATGTCTGGTCTAGGGTATAGGGAAAGATTTCTTAAACAGGTGACTTTAAATCTGAGACCAGTAAAAAAATTGGTAAAGTGGGGTCAGACCCACCTTCACATGTCTGCACAAAGGGTGAAAGTTGCTTTGAGAAAGTAGCTTTGCAAAGGCAAAATGATTGCGTGTTCAATGTCTGATAACTCCTATTTATTCACTTGAAGTTGAGAGACTGGTTTTGGCAGGAGCCAGATGGGAGCTTCTTAGTGCCCCAAAAGTATGTTTAGTGGTGGGAGACAAGCCTGTCTCGTCCAATAACCCCACTCCTGATAGCACTGCAGATTCAAAATTCTCTCTGAGTGCAGCCTGCACTGGAATGCATTGTTCAGTCTCTGCAAGTTTTTCTTGTTTCTGGGTGTATTGTCATTTTCTTGTGATTACTCTATCCCACTTATTTTGTTGCTTTCTTAAAAGTCCGTTCAGAAACAAAAACCTATGGTTATGCAAACATTTTTTATGACTCAATAAATCCATATTAATGGAATTTTGAGACATTGAATCATTCTGGAGTCTGTAGATGTTATGAATCAGCATGACATTTGGTGATAGCACCATATTGCTGATTGTATCTAGCATCTACTTAAATTTCTTGTCAAGGACCACATGGTACACAAATGGCCAATGGGAATTCTTTGATGAAATTAAAATGTCTGACCTTTATGCTCTTCTCTCTTCATTGTCTCCTTTTTAAAATGTTGAGTAAACACATACATGTGGAGTTTCTAGATTAAACCTGCCTTGAAGATATTATTGTTAGCTCCAGAAGAGTCTAGGTCATGTCTCTCTTCCCATGTACAGATGGAACCTCATAATACTGCTTCTTTTTGATTCCATATGCGTTTATTACACTTATGTCAAGAAGGAGAGTTCACTTGATAAATGAAGACAGTGCAAGGAATCTCCGGGGCCTGAATCCTAGTGTTGACTTAGCCACTTAACATTAGCTACACGACATGTCATGGGTTTAGCTGCAGGTTACAGAAAAGTGGACAAGTTGCATCATAGGCAAAGATATTTACTTTTTACATAACAAGGAAGTTAAAGTTTGGAATGCATTGGCTTGATTCGACTGCCAGCTCAGTCATGTCATCCAGGACAAGGTTTTCTGTGTCCTTCTGTTCCACAGTCCTTAGCACATGGCTTTATCATCTTCATTCTTGTGGTTTTATTGTCATAAAGATGCCCAACTCAGTTCCAGACTCCTAGGTTACTCAGTGAGAGGTCACCACCAAGAACCAAAGAAGAGAGGTTTTATTAAGGGCCAGTTCCTGGGTGAGGCTCTGAACCGAGGGGTGGCAAAGTTGCGCTAAGGGACGGGTAAGAGGGGTTTTTATAGGCCTAGGTTGGGGGGATGAGCGGCCAGGTGGAAAATTTTGACAAGGAACTGCAACTTATTTCTCTTCCCCGGGCTTGCGTTAACCCCATGCTGACAAGACATGAGGTCATCGCTCCCGAATATCTGCTGCTGCTTGGGGCAACTGCTCCTTCCGTGTGCCTGTGTTGGCTGATGCCTGAGGCTGGCACTCAGAACACCTACTATCCAAGAAAGCAGATTTCCAAGAAAGCCACTCAGCAGATGCCATGTCAGCACTGTCATGCTGGTACACCTGGAAAATATTGGGCTATTTCACTTTGTAGCGGGGGAATTAGCAAGTGAGGAGAAGACAGTCAAGAGGATTAGTTAAGAGGCAGCATCTGCCTCGCCTTAGTGTCCTTAGACAATTTGTATTTGATTGGATTTCTGTTTCCTCATTTATAAAATGAGATGGCTTGAGAAGAGTCTAGATGGTCTCTTTGTGCAAAAACAGGCATCTACAGACATTACTGTGCATAAACATTTCCTGGTGATCTTGTTATGATGCTGATCCCAGTACTGTTAGGGGAGGCACCATGTTCCCCGCCCCACTTAATGATGGTTGGGGCTGCGTGGAGCTGAGCACCAGGCAAAGCTACCTAACATGGGAGGCAGGTAGGCTCTGGAGACACACGTGGAGAAGGACTTCTATGCTTCTCTGCTTTGGATTTGCGCCAGGAACTCGGGAGACCTAGAGGACCTAGGAAGGCAGATGGGAGGCTGATAACAGGAGCTGTTATCTAGATTTGTACTTTGATTTTGTTCCTTTTTCCCCAGACTTTCCTGGCCCTTTTCTCCCCTTTCCTATGGTTCCCCACCAGAAGGGGACTTAGACTTTTGTCAGGGTTTTGGGCTGCAGTGGGCCTGTTTTGGGTGGACTCTGTTTGGCTGGGCATTTAACCACAGAAGATGGGTAGCTTTGGGTGTTTTATTTTTTTTTTTGGAAATTAATATCCTCCCCTCCCCCCCCTTCTATGCACACTATTAGTGTTCTTTTGTACTAAGAGTATGCTTTGTTTTTGGTTGCACAGATGGCCCTTTAGAGGGTGCAAGTATGGGTGTACCAGGATACCCCTCAGCCTGTCCAATAACAGTATCCACATTCCAGTGGGAATATGGAGTTTGAATTCTGGTTTCCAGGTGATGATGATGGACTTGTAGGGAGGCAACCAGTGCAGGCGGGCTGTGGGGGAAGTGGGGAGTGTTGGGGCTGGGAGGCCAGTGATAGCCACACAGGCCAGTGCTGTCAAAGCCTGACCAATCATCATTTACCCTACACTGTTTACCACACTTTGATGAGGTTATAAACTTATGAATCCTTAGACTCGGCCCTGCTTTTCTCAGGAGACAAACCAGCTTAAGGAAAAGAGCAAAAAAACTTTTCAGTTGAATTCAAAAAATTTTTAGGACTTTGAATTCACATACTTTCCTTCTAACAAGGTGTACATTCCTACTCTTGATTTTTATTTTAAGCATTTCTAGTGATAGAAGAACTACAGACACAGTCTTAGGGGTGTTAGTAAGTAGTTTGACAGAGGGATAGAGAAGAGGAATGAACTTTTCTAATTTGGTTCTTACAGTGGCCTATGAGCTCAGTAGGATTATTATCTCACAAAAAGGAATCTGAGAATCTGATACTCAGGTTAAATTACTTTCTTAAGGCCAAACAGCTGGTAGATAACAGGGTTTAGATTAAAACTCAGGTTTTTGATCTCCAGTTCCATGCTTTTTGCATTTCAACACTCTGGCTCTTGCACAGAGGCCCACCTGGGAGAGACAGTAAGGACAAATCGCCCCCATTGAATGCTAATTGGCTCAGTACAGACTTGTTCCTGCTGAGTAGTCTCCCATTGTCCTCCAGATCCATTGTCCACCTGCCCTGCCTCTTGGCTGTGGCCTCTGTGGGATCTGGCTGTTGGGAATCACCTGCAAGATGCTGAGGAGTGAGCAAGTTAGGATATTTGAGGAGAGATAGAAGTTGGGATATTTATTCCCCAGTTTCTCTATTTCAAGGCCACGGTTTGGGTGGCCTCTTACAGCTCTCACTGGTTTCCAATAATGCTTCTCTCTTTGTTTCCTTAGGCGCGGGGGATACTGCTTCTCCCTTTGCTGGCCCCTGGGTACTACTTTGTTTCCCTTAACCCTTCCCAGTGCCCCATAGATGGTACTGTTGCTTGCCTGTGGAAGTGCTGTCCTTTCCCATATGAGACCATGACTCACTGACTCACGTCTATAAGTGATCAGTAGTGGAAGATGTTGTTAAACACTGCAGAAGTCAGCAGGGGATTTGGGAGGCTGTGACATCTAGAATTTGGGAGGATGTGCAGCAACTGGGTTGTGACAGTTGGAAGGACTTGTGGACACAACGGAGGGACTTTTGGAGAAGAGCATCAGGCAAAGATAAGGATTAAAGTGTGTAGGAATCCACTTGCATTTGAGGGGAGGGGGAGTCAAAAATGACATTGCCTGGGGTGAAACCAAATAAGCGGGCTATAGTAGTAATACTGATGTCATTAACTGCTATGTGTCAGTGTGTTTTAAGTGCTTTACTGGGAGGAACTCATTCCATCTTTAACAGTTCTTGGATTGTGTTAAATTTTGGAGAGGAGGCCCAGAGGTTAAGAAGTAGTCCAGCTCCTACTGGCCAGGATCTGACCCTTTGTATTTGCACTGAACCTACCCTTGGAACCATCACTGACCGTTTCAGATTAAACCTGAAGTAAGCGGTTTGTAAGAAAGTGCAGCCTGATCACAGGGGAGAGAGGGTGTCCAGGCAAGAGCAGCCTGCTCTGTTCTCAGCCTTTGGTCTGGTATCCTGTTACTCACTCTGTCAGGGAAATAGACCCTGAGACGTATGTTGGAGTCAATTGCGTCTGTTTATGGTTTTCAACCTGTCTTTTTCTGGATGTGATGACAAGTTCTGGCTTTCCTTTTCTTTCTCATGCCGCAGGTCAGAATTCATGTTCATTCACCTCAGCAGAGGTGGAGAGGAAAGGCCTGAGTCAGGTGCTGACTGGTGGTTGCCTACATTGCCAGTGACTGTTACATCAGGGCCAGGAGGTTGAGGACGCCCCATCTTGGCAGAGTCCCTCAGAGCTTTGTGAATAGGAATTAAGAGTCAGCCCACTAGGTCTTAAAAAAAAAATAGCAAACAGATGCTTTTTAATTCACTCAAGTATGAATTTCTTTAGTAGTCAAAATCGTTCCAACTGGTCAATTTATTTTCTCTTTCATGTGGAAATGCAGATTTAATCCATATTTAATTTTCCTTGTCTACAGTGTGGTGGTAACAATATCTACCGATTTGTAATCTGAGTGTACAGGAAGGTTAATCAGAGACTCACCCATGAGAGGTGCTCATACATACCTGAGGCATGTTCTCCCTTCCCTTTATGCACTGGCCTTCCAGCCATGTAAAGTCATTAGGAAATGATAGAAGTATTGGAAGTGACCTCTCTTCCTTTCCACACTTCCTCACTCCAACCCGACATTGCCACTGTTTATTGTGAAAACTTTCAAATACACATCAAGGCAAAGATGGCGAAATGTGCATAGAACATGGTGACTTCTAAGAAATCGGCATTGGTCTTTGAACAAGTTTCTGGCACAGAGCTCCAAAATCTGTGCAAATTCCTAAGTGTGAATGTAGCTCCTGTTATATTATTGAGGTGGCTTTTGGTCCCTTCCTAAGGCTGGGGCCTACTGGCCAGAACCAGAGGTTAGAGGGCTGGTGCTCTCCCCTCTTCTGCCTCGGACGGGAGGGTGAATCAGTCACCAGTGTCCAGTGTTTTAATTTGTCATGACTAAGTGAGGAAACCTCCATAAAACCCCAAAGGAGGGCCCTCCCTGGTGGTACAGTGGGTTAAAGCGCTGCACTAAGAAGCTAGAGCCACTTATGCATGAGTTCGATCCCCGCCTGCCCCGGAGGTGACCACATGGTGTGACAAACCTCTCCTGACCCCCCGCTGCTCCTCTCAGCAGTGTACTTCATGGATCTGTCTGTTCTGCTCCCCACTCTGTCTCTGGTGAATCCTCTCACTACCTCTTCACCTCTAGCCTGTACCCCAGTTCAGTATGCATGAATAATAAATCTTAAACAAAACAAAACCAAAAAAACAAAAACAAAAACAAAAACAAAGGACAAGCTTGGAAGAGCTTGTGAGCTGGTGAGCACTTGGAGACCCGGGAGAGGGGTGCTTCCAGAGAGGGCCTCAAACTCCAGCCCCCCAACACTTGCTTTATGTATCCTTTGTAACAAAGTGGTAATTTAGTGAGCAGACAGATTCCCTGAATTCTGTGAGCAAATTCATGGAATCTGAACAGGTGAAGTGGAAACCTCTGACTCAAAGAGAGTGTATCAGTTGTATAGGGCTTGTGATCCCAGCCGAAAGTTGGGGGCAGGCCTGAGGGACTGAACCCTTGACCTGCGAATTGGACGCTACTCTGGGCTGATGGAGTCAGGTCTTAGTTGACCTGAAGGACGCCCAGTTGCTATCCTGAGTATTGCTCGTGGGGCGGAGGCAAAACCTCACTCGCACATGTGCTGAGAGCAGAACCAAACTATACCTTCAGCATTACACTTCACAAGGCTCAACAGCTTTCCATAGTTGCTTAATCCATTTTATTTTTGCTAAAAGTATTTATAAGCAAGCCATATTTTCATAAACTCACTGCAGATGCTTTAGGATATATTTCTAAAATAGTAGAATATTTTCTTAACACAAGGCCATGAATACACCAAACAAAATGGACACTAACTCCTTAGTAACAAGCCACTGGGACCACATTAAATACCTCCAAATGCTAGCAGGCTTGTGGAGTTGATTTAATCAGGTCAAGAGCCCCAATATGGTGAGGAGTGCAAGGGAGAGCCCAGCTACTCAGGCCCTGTTTACAGTTTTTAGACCAGAGTTCAGGAATTCCTTTGCTTTTTGCACAATGACTCAACTTTCCGATAAAGTGCACCCTAACATTTGTGGTTTTGACTGTCTGGAAACAACTCCAGATGTCCATGACATTCAGCAGTGTGTCTGCTGAGGCACAAGGGCAAATCCCTGGCACTTCCGGGGCTCTGGAGGGGGCGGATGTGTGTGCCTGGGGCTGGGTACTTGGGCCTCTCAACATTGCTTCCTTGTTCTCCCCTCTGTGCAACTCAAAGTCAGGGAAATGCGATATTAGTGGAATTAAAACTGGAGTCTATCCAACTACCTACCCACCTACATACAGAGGTTTACTGAGTTTTTTTCATAAGAGCATTGAAACATGTCCACTGTCACCATGATTTTATCATAGGAAGGCCATCTTAAGACTTAAAAAGGAAGAACTGATACATTTTTTCATAATAAGGGGGCATCTTCCCCAGGAACTAAACACTGGCTTCCTTAGGCTGAGATCTATATCTGGACCTGGTGTTCTATGGCCTTGGTTTTCTCATTGCCTGGACTCGTGGGTGTTCTGTTACACTTTGGCATTGGGGAAACATTCTGCTATTCAAGATTGCTTAGATGGTAAAAAACTTGTACAGTGATAAAATTGTCATTCTTTTTTGAAAAGTAGTCATTAATTGGGAGATGAAACCAGGGAAAGCTGAAAATGACGTTAATTTATGACATAGGGATAGACACAGGGGAGAGAGAGCACTTTTCTCGGCTGTGAATTTGGGGCACAGCAGAACCATTTATAAACATTTCCATCATCTCTGGTAGGTCTAGAGCTAGAGCAAGGGATGTCAAGAATTATATTCTTAAACCATTATTTGTCTTCTGTCCAAACTTCCTCTTGGCTCCCAAGAATTCTTTTTACATATTCCAAACGCACACTCCCACTTTTTTCCTGTACCCAACACCACCATCTCTTATCTGAGGCTACAGCCCTCTCACACACCCAGAGCCTCTTCCACAGCCTAACACCAGCGCTAAGAGCTTGTCCTATCTGTATCTGCCATCTCCTCTGCTTTGCTGAGACTCAGCCATATACCCAATTACCTTGGGGCAATTCACTTGATGACCTCCGTAGGAAGCTTTTCCTCTGCTGCCCATCTTTCTTCCTCCCCCCTCCACAGAGGGGAAGCTGTTCATGCCAGAAGCGGGGAGTTCTCCCTGACACATCCACCCCCATTCCCACTCATGGTCACCTCATTACCTATTCCTCAATGTTTACGCTCAAATATGTTTCCAGCCCATGTACCTCCTGCTGTGTCCACTGCTAACCCCCGGTTTGGGACACCATTACCTCTTGCAGGGACTATTGCAACAGTTGCTCTTAATCCCCACCTTTACTCTAACCTCCTAACCCAGTCTTCACTCCTGGATGAAATGACTTTCTTAGAATGGAAATTGTGTGTTTCACTCCCTGTTGAAGCTTCTGAGGACATCTGAGACCAATAAAAAAAAAAAAAATCTGTAACAGCGTCCATAAGACCCACGTGGGCTACCTACCACCATGCTAACCCCCTCTCAAGCTACTTTTCATATACTGTATTTGATTGATACATGATGGATGTTGATTTCCTTGAGTCCTCAAGCTCCTTTCTGTGTCAGAGTAAGGACACCTGTTTTTTTCTACTAGAAAGTCAGCTGCACTCTCCAGTTTCTGTTGGTTTCCCCTCCAGGCAGTAAACATCCTGAGGACAGGTCCTTGCTATTTCCTCACTCATGAATAAACAACACCTAAAAGTCTTAGATGGAGAGGAAGTGCTTTGGCAAATCACTGTTGAGTCAGTGAATGACTTCTAATTAACACAACATCCTCCTGTCTTTGAAAGGATAGAAAGGAGAAGCTAAGTATATTTTTAAAAGAAAACAGGCCATATTTTTGCTAAGTCAAATTAGAATTAGAGTTTTCAGTTTAGTATTTACCTTCCAACAATGGACTTCTCTATGAAATAAAGTAAATCTTACTTTAAGTGGGTGCTAAGATCATCTTCACTTTATGTGCACTACTAAAATCATGTAGGTTCTTGTAAAAATTCTGTAAAGATTGCCCCCTCTGTCACTAATAAAGTGCTAAATCAGTTCATTTTGAAAGGACTGAGACCTATAATTATAATACATTAAACACACACACACAAAACCAAAATCCGAAGTGCCTTGTTAACCCTGGTTATTGAAAAGGCTAAAATCAAATATACATAAAGTGATCCCATAATTTAAGTTTACACTTTTATTACAGTTTGAAAGATGAGGCAACATACTCATAGGGATATTTCCTATAATAGTTTTCAGTAAATTACAAAATTTAAGTTTTCTTCTGTTGAGTGAAATTGAAATGACTTCCAAGAACTCTTAAGTCCACGCTGAGATTCCCTTTTCTTATAATTGCATTTCAGTTCATTCTCTTAGTGACTCACCTTCAGCAACACATCTTAGTTGTAATTATCCCTACTTTCTGATTTAACTCTACAGTCTGCTAACTTAACTCTACTGTCTGTCTCCCTACTTTGATTTTGTGGAGATGATTTATATCCTCAGATAACTATACTGCAAGCCTTTCATAAACAGGAGTCTATGCTTTTTCTAGTTCTGTACCTTCAGTGTAACATTCAGAGGAGGCGAGCACAGAGCAGTGACAAAACATTCCAAGTCTCAGGGGTTGTTATTTCCTACTCCACCTGCACTTCTTATGTTTGCCACCAGGGGGACTCTCATCTTGTCTCAGACTCAGGCGAATGAATGAATCCTTCACAGCTGCTTCCCTGAGCAAAAAAAAAAAAAAAAAAAAAGTAGTGGGAGGGAAACACGACCATCCACACAGCTTTTACAACTTACTTCCGGATGTAACTCATAGCCTACAATATGTGTGTCATTGGTCAAAGCAAGTCACATGACCATGTCTAACTTTAAAAGGGGTGGGCAAGTGAAACCCTACTGTGTACCTGGTGAGAGACCTGAATGCATTCACTGGGATTCACACTTGATGCCTGACTGCCTTGCTCAGTTCCAGCTTGCTTGGCTGACGTTTGGAAACACCTGAAGGAATGTATGTGGGCTACAGGTAGAGGAGACAGTGATTGCAGGTTAAAAAGGAAGGGTAAACACATCATGATGGTGCAGTTTCATTACCCTGGTTTCAGCCTCCTAAAATCTGGAAATAAAGTCCTAGAAACTGTTTCAAAATAATAAACCCATGTGAATACTTGCCTTTATGCAGCAAATAGCTGTGTGCTGACTAAAGATCTGGTCTTGTACCCTGACCTAGTCAACATTTCTGCCAATGATTTGAATGGCTGCAGATTCTGATATTAGTGAACTATATGAACCTGGGCAGGCAGTGAGTGATTTGAATGATAAAATTATGATCCAAGACTGGAATTATGGGTTCACTTTAAGGCATCAACGTGTGATGTTTGGGTCTAAAGACCAATTGCATAACTGCAAGATGGCAGGGATTTGAAAAACAGCATTTGTGAAAAATCTCCTGGGCTTTCTGTTGACATAAATTGTACTGTTATTTAATAGTGGGATGTAGAGGTCAAATGAGCTAATGGAATATTGGTTTGTCCCATAGGAGCATAACTACCGGAACTGGGGAGAAGCTCAAGGGCTCTGAGTAAGCCACATATAGAGGTTTGAGCTCAGTTTGGGTGTCCCCTTTTGAGAATCTTGACAGATGTGGCTATCCAGAGGAGAATGGTATTACCAGTGGAATAAGAGCTCTCAAGGAGGAATGAAAAACTGGGTCAGTAGAACCCAGAGAATAGAGACTAGGGAAGTTTGGGACAGAGGGGCAAGTATTTAAATAACGAGAGGGAGACTAGATAGAAAAGGGAATACTTTGCCACAAAAGATAAAATAGCCATAGGTTATAGGGCCACAGATTTTAATTCATGTTCAGTAATGGAATCTTTTTTTTTTTTTAAGATTTATTTTATTTGTACATACAGAACTGGGGTACAGGCCAGAGGCTCAGGGGCGGCGAGAGGCCTCACCAGAGGCAGAGTGGGGAGCAGAACAGGCAGATCTACGAAGTACACTGCTGAGGGGAGCAGCGGGCAGGTCAGGAGAGGTCTGCCACACCATGTGGTCACCTCCGGGGCAGGCGGGAGTCGAACTCATGCGGAAGCGGCTTTAGCTTTTCAGTGCTGTGCTTTAACCCGCTGCGCCACCAGGGAGGGCCAGGGATGGAATCTTAACAGAAGTTCTCTCTCGTAGGCTATGTCCTACAGGGGATTTATGAATTCAGAGGATAGTAGGACCGAATATCCAAGATTGCATTACACTGATTTTTTTTTTTTTAATGTGGGAATTTCAGTACTTAAATAAAGAAGAAAAATCCCAGGCACACCCCGGGGATCTCAGACTATCTCCTTCGAAAGAGGATTGCCCTTAATGTCCTCTAAGGTCTCTGTCAACTTCGAGGTCTGTGATTTTTAAGATAGACTGGTTGATTTTTTTCAGAGAGATATATTTCAGGCAATGCAGTGATCCTTATATAGTACTTTCAATCCTTGTTCAACATGTAGGCCTTTTGCATACTCTTTGAGCATTTGTTCTACATTTGTGCTTAAGATTTAATCTTCTGGTAGATTCATGTCCTAAAACTGCATTACATAATCCACTGAACATTTCCTTGCAAGTCCAAAGTGACTCATGACATAAATGTTCATTTAGAAACAAAAAACTATACCTTTCTTATGAATCACAGTTGATAGAATATTGAACAGCTTGAATTGCTATTATGCTGAAAGCAATCTCTAGTTAGTGGACAGCAATACAGGAAGTTAAATACTTTCATCATAATGAATATTCATAAAACACTATGAAAAAGCTGTTTGTGGTCAACAAATCCTTGTGGAAATTTTTTTCTTTTAAAAACTCATACATTATATTAGTGGTTCAGAAATACATTATGAAATCAAACCACAAACTTGCAGGTTTGTTCATCTTTGGAGTTCAATGTCGGAGCATTTAGGAACCAGAATGCCACAAAGTTTTTCAGTTTTCTCCTTAAATTCCTGATGATATGCTCTCTCCCTCTTCTATTTCACGTCAATGAAACCACAGGAGTTACTGTAACCGGCAAATTTTTATAAGCCTTTTCTCTTTTCTCAGTAAATTTAGGTAAATAGAGCCCTTTGAGAAGAATAAAGTAACTGATGAGTGGACGCTAGATGGTGATTTATGGAGAAGAGGAATCCCTTCAGGTTTCTGGTTTTGCGCCCAATCCAAGCATAGGACCCATCGAGAGGACAAAAAATCATGGGACGATTCTTGATGTGGCCTAAGGAAAGTGGCAGCTTAGAAAAAAGTTCTGACTGAGCGATGGCAGTGGGAGTTGCTCACTTAAACCCACCCTACACCTGCCCCCACTCACTTTGCCTCCTGGGAATTTCCCTTGGATGTGCTCCCGATTCTTTGCCTTTCAGACAGAAATAATTCTTTGTTCTTACACTGTTTACTGTTCACTGCAGTTGTTGATAGATTTAACTGTGGGACTGGGAAAAACAATCTTGTTTATGATAAAAAATGTCAATAGTGGTGGACAGTGTCTTGGCCAGTCAACTCGGTTAGTTGTCACCCGTAAGACAGACAGACATGATGTGTGAGAGAGGCTTCCTGGCGTAGCACTCTGAGCCATGGCTACGGAGTCACGATAGCAGTAAATCCAGGAAGGATAGCAGCACACCCCTAGAGGGGCTTATGGAGAAGAGAGGCCATTGTTTCCAGACTCTGTGCTGTGCCCACAGCCTCACCAGCCATTAAGTTTTCACGAATAACACTCTGGACTATCAGACTGAGTGCAGAACTTCATATTTACCTGCCTCAACCTTTCATGTTGATTTTTAAAGGAAGTGAGGTCTAGGAATATTCCCAGTGGACACTGTAGTTTTGATCTAAAATCTCTTTGAACTTTTTTGTCAATCAACGTAATGGTAAATATTGGAGAGTCATTGTTCAAGTTCAGAAAAAGGCTCACAGGGGTAAATAGATGTGATTATCTGTGATAAGTAGCTTTATTTAATTTTGCAATATTCCAAACATGTTTAAACACGTCAGCGGCTCTTTGTGGTTTGCAGCCAACCTTGAATAATGGTGGGATAAAGATGAATTTCCCACATTCAATTGCTAGCTTACTTCTTTTTTCTCAGCTCTTATTTCTGTGCATTTATGTCTTGTTTGACAGGGTGTGTTACATTAGATTCACTATGACTGCATTTTCCAAAGAAGAGTATTTTTTTCTTCTTTTTTAATTTTTATAATAGCTTATCTTTACATATTTTTGTGCATTTTTCATCTCAGTTGCAACCCCCTTGGGTTTCCCATCACCAGATCACCCATGTGCCATCACCATAGTCCAATGCATGTCCCTCCCCCCACTGTTTTTGATCCCGTTCCCCACTCTAATCCCACAATATGTCTCTGGTATATAGCTGTTCACCATTATCATTATTTTCTCGCCTGTTCTGTTACATTCCCTATGACCCAGCAATCCCACTCCTCAGGCACAAAAAGACACAAAAACACTGATTCAAAAACATACCTGCACTCCCATGTTTATTGCTGCTTTATTCACAATTGGAAAGACAGTGGAAACAGCCCAAATGCCCAAAAGTGGATGACTGGATTAAAAAGATGTGGTACATATATACAATGGAATATTACTCAGCAACCAAAAAAGACAAACACATGTCTTTTGCAGCAACTTGGATGGAGCTGGAAAAGATCATGCTTAGTGAGATAAGCCAGAAAGAAAAGGAAAATTACTGGATGGTTTCTCTCATAACAGGAATATAATGGAACAAAGAAGAGTATTTTAAATCTGAGAAGTCATGAAAAACCGAAGGGCACAGATTGAATTTTAGAGCATCCACACGTGCCTGTTCCTGCAGACTGCCTGCAGCGTGACTGCACCCACCTGTTCTCCACACCGCCCGCCCTGCGCCCTTAGTCCACCCTGGGCCTGAAACGCACTGTCACCTTCTAAACCCTTCAGGGGCTTCTTGTCTTAGCCAAACTAGTATCAAATGAAAATTTTTCCTGGGCAGCCAAACTGATTTTTCCCTAGCTCCATTTACTTTTAAAAGGCTGGACGAAATAATGACATGTACCATTTACAGTTACGAATTTTAAGTATGCTAGGAGAAACAATCACCGAGCTATTGTTTGGCTTATAACCTTTTCCTCACAGCATCACTCAGATGCCTGAATTAAACAGCTTATCCAGCACACCCTTTTATTTTCTGTGTGGGTTTTGTTGCTCTTCCCTTATAATTCTCAAGCACTTTAAACAAGTTTGCATCTCATCTGACCTTTTCATTGAACCCACAAAATCACTGCAGGTGGTGTTTTATCTTGTACTCTGAAATTTCAAATGGGATGTTAGGTCCAGTGTCTGAAGCAATCAAGACAACTGTGATGCTCTTCCACTCTACCTTTTTAAAAATTCCTACAGACTGCACAGAGAGAGGACTGTCATCACATTTATATCTGTTATTAAAGAAAAAGGCATCACAGAGGCCATGGGCTTGCATAACCCTGCCTGTTGAGAGAGAGAGATAACATAAAGAGAAAATGGAGCATTGGGAAGAGACCAATGTTTCACCACCATTGCTTGGAATGTATGAGCTGGTGTGATTCTTAGCATAAGTCTAATCACTGTGATATGCTTTTCTTCCACCACATCCTCAGACGGTTGCATTGAAAACTGGGTTCATGGTGTATTGACTTCATTATCATTGTGATTACCTTATAACAAATCATTATCCTGATAATTCTTTCTCTTTAAATATTCATGGCTTACAATTTTAACCCGGACAGGTTTCTCTTCAAGTTGCTTTTGGGGTTGCAAAAGAATTTGAGTGTGTATTTAAAAAATCTGTTCTGCCTTTAATTTTTAACCAGGAAATATTTATTGAACAGCCTACCTGAGAAGTCTGTAACAGGCAGGGAAGAGTGGGGGATCCCTGCTTTCAGAGAAGTTACTCAGTGGAGGAATCTAAGACATTGCTGGGAGTGTGCTCATTGTTCCCACATGCACATAGGAGTTGAAAGTTTGAATATGAGATTATTAAAAAATGGCATTTTTAACTTCCTGATGAAATATATATTCTTGTGCTCAAATACAGGAAAAATACATTCTTAATTAATACATCAATATGGTGCTATTTAGTTAGGCTTAAGGTTTTACAAAAAGTAACCTTGTGTAACCATAGATACTTTTTTTATCCCTTGTTGTACACACACGTCTGTGTACACACACAATTGTTTAGATTGTTGGCTTTCAAAGATTTTATCTCCTACGGCAGCAAAGACTGTCTGAAATAAGTGGGAGACAGGAGTCTTCTGCATTTTCCTCTTTCTTTCTGCTCCCTTGTCTCTTCATGCAGTAGCTTCAGAGCATAAACTAAAATCTCTGGTTTGGATTGTTAGATAAATAAAAAGTTAACTTGGGACATTAAATGATTCCAACTGATCTGCGAACACAGATGGTTCAATACCTGCACTTGAAGCTGTCCTATTGGCTGGTTGTTGTGTTCCTTTTTTAAAGATTTATTTTTATGCACACAGATACAGGTGTACAGGGGCAGTGAAAAGACTCATCAGAGACAGAGTATGGAGTAGAACAGGCAGATTGCTGAAGTGCACTGCTGAGGGGAGCAGGGGTGAGACAGAAGAGGTCTGCTGTGCCATGTGGGTCAGCTCCCTAGCCAGGGATCAAACTTGTGCTGAAGTGGCTGTGGCTCATTTCGTCGTGCTGCGCTTTAATCCATTGTGCCACCAGGGAGGGCCACCAGGAAAGACCATGGTTGTCGTGTTCTTAAGTCATTGTGTTCCTGGCGTATTTGCTGCTGCTTTTTGACTCAGGCCTTCCACTGCTTTCATCAGAAATTGGTCTTTGAATTCTGCTGTCTTCGGCAATTGATGTTTTGGGAACACAGCAGTGATGGTGCTTGAAATGCAGATGTCAGTTAGTATTCTATTGTAACCTACTCTGATCTCTTGGATATTTGCTCTTTCCCCACCCATTTGCTTAACTGTTATTAACTTTGCTCAGACTGAAAAATATTTACTGTCAGAAATAGGGTTCTTTTACCATTATGTTCAAATTGCTACTTGTTCTTCAAACATTTTATAAGAAAGCTTAAGCAGAGAGCTTGGCTCAAGGGTTGAGACTTTATCCTAGCCAAATCTGATTGCAAATGGAAAGCTACAGGTTGCAAGCTAAGTAACATAGGTAGAAGAAAACAGCTCAAAATGGTAAAGGTAATAAAGGTAGATTGCTTTCTTGTAAATACTTTGTATCATTATAAGTCATAGAAAATTTGGAAGACACAAAGAAATAGAGGAAAAAATCATGGGGTTCTACAATATAAACAACTGCTCTTTACATTTATGGCTATGTTTTGTTGGCTAGTTTTTTGAGGTTATCAGGAGAATTAAAACTCTAGAATGAGATTGCTCTGAGAGAATGACTTAAAAAGTGATTAGGAGGTAAGGGTCTAAAAGCTGGGGTAAGGCAACTACTTCAGAGAAGGCAGCTGATGAGGAAGAGTCAGCAAAAGTTACTGAGAAAGAATGAGTAGGAGAAGCAAGAAAGCAATGTTTTGAAGCCACGGGGAAATGTATTTTATTTCCTATGTAGAGAACACTTAGCATTTGTAATGAGAAAGAGTTCAGTAGGGTTAATACAGACATAATCCTAGTTTGGAGAAACTTTTCTAAAGTAGTAATAAGATGGTGACATTTTCAATGTCACTATTGATTTAAGAGGTGGTGGTTCGTGACAGGCTAACACTGCCCAGTGAAGGTTGACCATCAAGGAGAAGGGAGGCCTCCATGTAGGAAGGTTGAGACTCTGGTCAAAGACATGCCAGGCAATGTGAGGCAGAGTTGGGAAAGAATTTAATAGTTTAGAGAATTCATAGACTGGAGTTGATGCTATGAGGACCTTGGTGAAGCGTGTTGGTATTTTAAAGGCCAGTGTACTCAGCTAGAGAGTGAAGGAAGAATGGAGCAGAAGCAGCTGATTTGGAAACAGATTTGGGACCCAGAACAGAAATTTCTCTTCCATAGATTTTGTTTTCTTTTAAAAAGATTTTATTTATTTATTTTTCCATAGAACTGGGGTGCAAGCCAGAGGTGCTGGGGGTGAGAGGATTCACCAGAGACAGTGAGGAGTAGAACAGACAGATCTACTAAATACACTGCTGAGGGGAGCAGTGGGTGAGACAGTAGAGGTCTGTGCCATATGGATTAGTTCCCTGGCTGGGAATTGAACTCAGGCTAATGTGGTGGACCTTAATGGCACTAGCGCTCAGACTTATCACCTAGACCACCAGGGAAACTCAAATCCATAGAATTTCTGTGACTAAAAGTAGGGTTATGCAATAACTTCAAGACATACAATCTTATTAAAAACAAAAATAAAAACAAAACTTTCTACAGTCCAGAAAGAAAAGGCACTTACTTCTCTAATGGCTAAAAGAATGAACTAGAAGGTGGTAAGATGATGAACTTGACTAAAAAAATAAATAAATAAATAAAGGAAGAAAAGTGTCTAAAGAATGAAAGTAGGACTTTCAGACCAGATATTCAGAACTGGAAAAGGGAGTAAATATAGGGTGCCCAATAATTTTTCACCCAAGTTGGGACATTCCTAAAAACAAAAGTGGTACTGTTAGAATTGTACTAGGAGAACCAATGAAATCCAGACTATTCCAGACAAACCAGGATATGTGGTCATCTTAGAGCTCTATTTTTGACATTTAAAATGCCTCAACCACAGGCATTTAGTAGCTTCACTATACCAGTTTTTTCTATAACCTAATGAACTTGAATTTGATAATAAGTACTAATTTATTTTCCTATTAAATGTCTGTGCCTTAGTTCAGGTTCTCGTCACTTTTCTCCTGAATTATGAGGAAAATCTCTAATCTGGTTCCTGTCTCTGTTCTCCAAACTGATAACCTCATCCATTCTCTTCCACTTTGTTACCTGAGGCATATTTCTAAATCATGAGTCATGTCTTGTTCCTCTCTGCTTAAAATTTAATACTTTGCATGACACATGAGATCAAGTTCAAGCTCCCTAGAGCACAGCGTTCTGCTTCAGTCTAATTCAGCTTATTCAGTCTCCCCTGCAGACTTAATGTGGATGGAACCCTTCCTCCTCTCTCTCCCCCCTCCACCCCCCTCAGTGCAAGCTGTGCCGTCTGCCCTCCGCCCTCCGCCTTCTACATGCTTGACGGGTGCTACTTTTGAGTTTTGCTTTATAGAAGCATTTCTTAATTATTTCCTAAGAGCCTACCCTTTGTTTATCCTCTCTACTCAAATGTGTCTCAACATGTTTGTTAGAATTCTGTTGTACTGATTTGTAATACTTTTCTATCTTCTTTCACAAGAATGTCCTTTGGTGGCCAGAACCGTGTGTGTGTGAGTTTCCTCTGTACTTTTTTTTTTTTAAAGATTTATTTATTTGTGCATACAGAACTGGGGTACAGGCCAGAGGCTCAGGGGCGGCGAGAGGCTTCACCAGAGACAGAGTGAGGAGCAGAACAGGCAGATCGACGAAGTACACTGCTGAGGGGAGCAGCGGGCGGGTCAGGAGAGGTCTGCCACGCCATGTGGTCACCTCAGGGGCAGGCGGGAATCGAACTCATGCGGAAGCGGCTTTAGCTTCTCAGTGCTGTGCTTTAACCAGCTGCGCCACCAGGGAGGGCCTCCTCTGTACTTTTATAAATATTTTATTTTCTAGAAAACTGTAAACTTGAACCTATCTCAGCGTTAATCTCCAGAGAGATGAATGTTAAGGACTGAATGTCTGCCCCTCCCCCATTCATACGTTGAAGCCCTAGCTCTAATGTGGTGGCATTTGGGTTTGGGGCCTTGACTTTGGGAGGTGATTAGGATTAGATGAAGTTATAAAGGATGTGACTAGTGCTGTTATAAGTGAAACCAGTGAGCCCACACCAGGGAAATTTCACATGAGCTTCTTCCAGAGATAACAGCCAGGGAGAGTCCTCGCTAGAAACAACTCATCCATGTTGACACCTTGACCTCAGACTTCAGTCTCTGAAACTGTGAGAAAACACATTTCTCTTATTTAAGCCACCAGGTCTATGAGTTTGTTACAGTAGCCCAAGTAGGAAAGGCACGTAGAAGTCCTGATGGCTCATCATTTTACTTATTGTCACCAAGTCAGGTTTTCAACCACAGAAAATATTTCATTTGGTAACTCAACTTAAATATTGGTCATTTAACATTTATCACCATTTTCCCCCTTTATTTAAAAAAAAGAGTAATACATGCTGAATACTCATGACTTAGAATATACACAGGAAAAGTCAACCCTAATCTAACAGTCAGAGAGAATCACTGTTAATATTTTGGTGATCTCCTAACATTATTTGTAGTCTAATATAAATATTTTATATATTACATATGTACACACACCCACACACATACATATAGCTCACAGAATCATATAGACTTATGACTTTGGAGCCTACCTTGACATATATCATACATTTTTGTATGATAGCAATTATTCTCCTGCAACATTATTTAGGCTATACAATTTTTCAACAGATAAACATAGAACTCAGCTACAGAAATAATATTTGATCTGTCTTCTCAGAGGTAATAAAAATTTTATTAGTTGACTAGTTCTCCCAACCAAAAGTTTGTTTATACTCATGAGGTTTAGTTTTTTTTTTTTAAAGATTTATTTATTTATTCATACAGAACTGGGGTATAGGCCAGAGATGCAAAGGGTGAGAGGATTCACCAGGGAACAGAGTGGGGAGCAGAACAGGCAGATTGACAAAGTACACTGCTGAGGGGAGCAGCGGGCGGATCAGGAGAGGTCTGCCACGCCATGTGGTCACCTCTGGGGCAGGTGGGGATCGAACTCATGCGGAAGTGGCTTAAGCTTCTTAGTGCAGTGCTTTAACCCACTGCGCCACCAGGGAGGGCCATATTTAGTTTTTTTGGTTCAAGTATGGCAATTTCTAACAAGGATATTGTGGATAATCTTAAAAATTATTCCTTCATTCAATGACTATTAAGGACTCAGTGTATAGTAGGGACTGTGCTTGTATTTCTGGAGAGAAATTCAGCCATATGAAGCAAGAATCCTAAAAATATAAATGACCTCTGTTCAGATATTGTGCTTTTAGAAAATTTTCAACAGGAAGTCATTACAGATGCACAGATTTATGTTCATTAAACAAGCAGAGAGAGCAAAGTAGTGGATTTCCACTAGTGGAGAAGTAGTTGAAATAATAGTGGCTTATCCATATGACAGAATATTTTCAGTCTTTAAACACATTATTTTTGAATTGTAGTTAAGGATGTGGGAGTTGCTCAGAATAAAGTGTTAAGTGACAGGAACCCAAGTCTACTCTTAAAAATAAAACAAAATACAAAAGTAATGATAGTATTTTTTTCTGATACCTAGAGACCAGCTAATTTTTTTATTTTTTCTTTATCATTTTCTGTGTGTTCCAAAATACCTATGAAAAGCAGTTACTAGATTTGTAATTAAACTGTTTTAGGAGAGCCAGGAAAGATGGTGGTAGAATGAAGATTTCAGTGCATCTAGTCTAGATACTACTAAATCACAAAGGAACAAAGCCAGCACTCCCTGAAAGCTGAACAGACAATACTACGTATATCAGGAGCAACAGTGCCATGGATGGGGTGGGAAAGCAGTAATTAAACTGTTTGTGCCAGTACTTGTGAAATCCATGAAAAGGGAGGGACAGTTGCTATGTGGAGCCACTCTGCTGTTAACTCAGGGGCACACACTGTAGCAGAGACTTTGGAGATCTAACACTGTCCTGGGGAAGGGGGTGCACAGCGTTAGTGTGTTAGAGGATGCACAACTGGAGAACTGGAGGGTTAGGGGTGCAGTGATGATTACTGGCGTAAACCCAAAGCTCCCCACTTAGTGGAGATTTTCTGAGGACAGCCAGATCAGATGAGTCTATCTCCTCAGAGAAAAGGTTACTCTTTGCAGGCTGAGGCCAAAACACTTGCTTTACCACCACCTAGGACCAAAACTGGGTGCTCTCACTAACCAGAGCTTATATGTTGGATCTTAATGGCAGAAGCAGGCACCCCAGGGTAAGTTTCCATACTCAAAAGCAAAAAGAAAATTTCCTGCCTTGTGGGTTTGGGCTCAGTAGTTGTTCTTACAGTGCTCCATCTAGTGCTCAACCATGTCCTAGATGTGTGACTAGCGTGAGGTTATATAAGACATCAGGGCCAAGGAGTTGGCTTAGTGGAGTGGATCACTGTGGACCTCAAGCAGAAAGTCTGGTGCCCACAGGACAGAAGAAGCTTGAACTCTTGAAACTCACTAGCAGCAACGTTTTCTTTTCTACTGCCCTGGTTCTGATTTATTGGCACCAGTGCCTGGGCCTTCTGGACAGGCACAATAGTAGTAGTCTGTGAAGTAGTAGAGACTTAAAGATCCTTGTTAAAAACAACAACAAGAAGCTAGGATTACGTACAGTTCCTCTAAGATCAAGAACAAGACAAGGATGCCCCTATTACCACCTCTGTCTGATTTTGTTATTAGATGTTTTTTTTCCTCAAACAATCTGACAGAAGCAGGAAATAAAAGAAATCCAGGTTAGAAGAGAAGAAATGAGTTATTATTTGCAGATGGTATGATATTGTTTATAGAAATCCTAAAGATGCCATAAAAAAGCTTCTAGAAACAAAAATGAATGTAGCAAAGTAGCAGGTTACAAAATCAACATACAAAAAAAGTCACATTTTTGGAATTTTTTTATAACAAGATGAAAAAGAAATTAAGAAAATAGTTCCATTTACAATCACTTCAAAAAGAATCAAATACCTGAAAAGAATCAAATACCTTGGAATTCACTTCACCAAGGAGCTGAAGGACTCATAAAGTGAAATTTATAAGACACTATAAAGGATTTAGAGCATGACACAAGCTAGACTCCATGCTAATATGTGGGGCAAGTCATTTTAGTCAAATGACTCTTGTAAGAAAACTGATCTATACATATACCACAATCTCTATCAAAATACCACCAATGTTCTTCAAATAAATTGAATAAAAATATTAAAATAGTGTGGAACCATAAAAGACCTTAAATAACAAAGCCAATCATGAGAAATAAAGGAGAGGAATGGAGGCCCCAACTGTATGACAATGCTAGAGAGCACCAGTAATTTAAACATGGCGTGAGCAAAAAAACAGGGACACATGGGTCAATAAAACAGGATCAAAAGTTCAGAAATAAATCCTTTTAATTCATGATAAGGGCCCCACAATACTATGATGGAGAAACAAGAGTTACTTTAACAAATGGTGCAGAGAAAACTGGGTGGCTGCCATGAAAGAATGAAGCCAGATCATTCTCTGACTCCATTCACAAAAATAAGTTATAAGTGAATTAAAGTGTTACATATAAGAGCTGCAGCAATAAAATATATAGAAGAAAACATCAACAATAAGGATGTTTCTGAGACTCAATTCCTATGGCAAAATAAATAAAAGCAAAAATAAACAATTGGAATTACCTCTAATTATACAACATTTACATAGTTAAAGAAAATGTAAATAGGTTAAAGAAAATCCTACTCCATGGGAGAAAATCTTCATATATTGCACAATAGACAGGGGTTAACATACACCATATATAAAAATTATGTAATTTAATAATTAAAAAAAGTCCAAATAATAAAACAGTAGCAGATCTAAACAGAGTTTACCAAAGAGGCTGTGCATAAGAAGAAGACCACCAAGAGATACATGGGGAAATGTTCATCATTATTTTTAATGAGGGAGATGTAGGTTCAAAACATGAGATACCATCTCACACCTGTGAAAATAGGACATATTCAGAGGATTCCCCAACAATCAGTCCTGGAGGGAATGCAGAGAAAAGGGTTCCTTACTGTACTTTTGGTGGGATGTGAACTGATGCAGGCGTTTTGGAAGGTTCTTTGGATGTACCTTCAAAAGCTAAATACGGAGACACTATGACAAGTAATCCCACTCCTAGACATCTATCCCCAAAACTTGATGTAGTAAAGCAAGTTGGAATGAGGACAGATATCACATAGTGCATCATTTGACCAAGTGAACTACTTCATGAAACCTATCAGACACCAGAGGTGAAGTTTCTGCCATTCCGAGGGAGCAAGGAGGGATATAAGAGATGGTGCTAGAAAGTGTTTTGAATAATTAGAAGCAATCAGAATACTTTGCTACAGTTTTAGAGAAATGGAGCACCTTTATTAGTTTTGTTTGTTTCACTTTGATGGAATAAAATGAAATGGAGGGCACATACTTATGGTGATGCCAAAAGGATTTTGGAGTGTTTTTGTTGAAGGAAAGACTAAGAGCCCAAGGGAGGAGTCTCCAGACAGGCCCTTCATGGCCCATCTTAAAGGCAACTCTCCTCAGAACTTTTCTTTGCGCCCTCCCTCAGCACCACAGACACAAATGCCATCTAAATACTGAATACGCTGCCTTGCAATTGCTGCTTTCTCTCCTCTCCTGGGTTGTGCTAGGGCTGGTATGGCGGCACCTCATTTATAGCACTCAATAAATGTTGAATGTAAATGCAGAACAGAAGGGCTTGTCCAGAGCCTCTGTTGCATGAACAGCCTCTGAGAGTCCTACACCTGATCAGCCAAAGCTGACATCGGGACGAGAAGGCGTGATCTCAACTTTGCTCAGCAGTAATGCTACTCAAGTGGGGATTTAGGATGAATCATTTCAATACAGCCTTAGTGAATATTTTTTATTTACTCCCCTTAACCTTCCCCTCCCTAGTTCTTACATGACCTATATTAGAAGCACACAGTGCATCAGCTTTCTGCATTATTTTATTTGGTCCTAATGCCTGTGTGGACTAACCCTGGCTCACATGCTGAACTGTTTTTTTTTTTTTTTTCCCAAGGGGGTTGGGGGAAGCTGCTGGTATTTGCTGGCTTCAAAGTTTAATGAAGAAAAGCAGTCATCTAGTAAAGACAATGAGGAGAGGGCTACTGACCCAGGTTACCTGGGTGGCAGCACGAAAGGAGGAGGGCCTGCACGGGTTGGGCCTGGCTCACAAACAGCTTCTCTATGAGGGCTCTGGCAACCCTCTCACGGGAAGCAAATGGAGCCGCTGAGCAGATGGCTGGAGCACAGGACTCTTTCTGTTAACTTCAAATTCCATTCCTATGGTGTAGGACTGATTAACAGGGCCTGGGTCATATTTTGGTTCCCAGTGACATGCCCACAGTTCCTGCTGCTCTCAGTGGGGAAGGTGGATTCTCAGCTGAGGGCAATTTGGCTTCCTTGGATGAAGTGTAAAGTGTGCGTGTGAGAGAGAGAGAGAGAGAGAAAGAGAGAGAGAGAGAGATGGTCTTCTCTAACGGTAAGGATGAAATTCATCCATGTTGTTTAGGGATGGCCCTTCGCTGTTATGAATCACTCTGCTAACAGAATTCACAAGTGCTCCATCTGTCATAAATCTCCATTTAATATTCATGCCTGAAATTCACTGAGTTCTTGCCCTAATCTGGCTGCTGACTGTTACTTCTCAGCCCTGAGGAAAGGATCATCCCAATGGGATGTCTTCCAGATATTTGGAGTCAAGAGGCTGGGGGCGGACAAATGAAGAGACCAGTTCTGTCTTCCAAAGATTTTAATTAATGCTGCTGCCCTCCAGCCCTGAATTACTTTGTGGCAAATGGCTCATTCTGGTTTTCTGAAGCATATCACCTCCTGTTAACAAAGGCCATTCAAGGTCATCAGGCTGGCCTTCATTTATGAACTATCTCTCCCTGTCCTGCCTTGGCAAATTTCGATTTCTATTTTGCTTCTGATCAGGCTGCATTTTCTGTGGGGAATTCTAGAATACTCTTATATTTGCTATTCAGTTTTGCAGATTACTGTCAAGAAGCTATTTACATAGTTTCTTGTTGTTCAGGTGGACTAGAAGCATTTTCTATTTTATATAGGAACCTTTCATAAAGTCTGGCAAAAAAGTCAGTTTGATGATTTGACAAAACCAAAATGCCAGAGCTGTGTTATCAATACCTTTGGGCAGTGGAGGGGCCCATGGGAATTACCTCACCCTCCTGCCAAGATGAACCTTAATATGAAGAACTCCTTTCTCAATAAAAATGAATTTATAGTACATTTTGATAAGGGCAAATGCCTATGCCTTGTTCTTCTTGAAGATTATTTTGATTATTTTAGATATTCATGTTCCTTTTTATATTAATTTTCATATTAAAATTTTAGAATCTTATTGCCAAATTGCAATTAAAATTATTTGGAATTTTTAATTGCACTTTTACAGAACTTACAGATTAATTTGAAGAGAACTAGCCTTTGAGTGCTTTTATTACATGATATATCCTGCCTTTATTTGGTGATTCTTCCTATCTTTCAGGAAAGTTGCATAATTTTCTCCAAGAAAGTTGCATAATTAGTCCAGTGCATAATTCAGTGTCTGGCACATACCAGATACTCAATAAATTGGATGAGTATGTTTTTGTTGCTACTATGAATGAAATAATAGTTCAATAATTTTTAAAGCAAGCTATACTTACTGCAAATACTTTATTTTGAAGCAACTTCAAATGTAAATATAATTTCCAAGTAATGTAAAAACCTTATTTCTGAGCCATATGGGAGTAAGCTAGCCTCCTGGTGCTCCATCATCATCAGCTTTCATGGTGTGTGATTCCCCAGAACGCAGGAATTCTTTTGTGTCACCTCAGTAGAATTCTCAGAATCAGGGAGATAACTGAGACCTAACTGCCTCTACTCAGAGCTGATTCAAATTTGGCCAGTTGCCCTCTGCTTCATTTTACAGTAACACTGGCCAGTTCTGAATCATGTGCTGCATTTAGGTGTCATGCGTCTTTCATTCGTCTTCAGTCTTTCATGGCCTCACATTCAAATCTATGGTGTTGAGTTAGTCTGATATTTCTTCATATTTAGATTCAGGTTTTTGTTTTGTTTTGCATCTTCAGCAAGTATTTCACAAACATGCCCCTGAGCAAGTGACACACAGTTTGATTTACTGCGTCACTTTTATTTTAATTAAAAAATTTATTTATGCATAGAAGAACTGGGGTGCAGGCCAGAGGTGTGTGTGGGTGAGGTGTTCACCAGAGACAGAATGGGGAGCAAAACAGGCAGGTTGACTGAAATATTCTAGCAAGGGGAGCAGCGGGCAAGACAGGAAAATTCTGCTGCACCCTATGTGGGTCACCTCCCTGGTTCCCCAGCTCAGGACATGGTGCTGATAGCGCTGAGACTAAACCCTATACCACCAAGGAGGCCCATCATCATCATTTTTATAATGATCTTTTATGTAGAAATTTTTCTAAAGTATCTTTGTCAATTCTAATGTGAGAGATATTTTTGGATTTTGTATGCAGATAATACAGTCTGAAAATCAGGAGTTTGTTCTTTCCAATGTTTGTGCATTTAATTATCTTTCCTTTTTATTTATATTCTCTGACATCACTGTCCCTGTAGTTCCCTTGATCCATCACATAGTCCTTGTGTTCCTCTCTCCTCTCTTTTGGCCCCATTCCCTCCCACTCATTTGCTGTTTGCCTCAAACTATGGTCAGTTTGCAAGTTCTATCTTTTTCCTGACCCTTTATTTTCCTCTGTTCCATCTGTAAGTGACACCATCCATATTTTTTCATTTCCTTCTGACTTATTTCACTTAGCATCTATAACCAGGCAAATTAGATAATATGAGTTATCTAATTTTTATTCTTGACTTACTGTACTTGTATGATTTCCCGGACAACACTGGATAAAAATGGTGATGGGATATCTTTTTATTTTTCTGAACTTAATAGAAATCAAAATTGCACCATGATATATAGGTGTTTAACAGATGTGCTTTATCAAAAAGGAAGTTCACCTTGTATTCGTTGTCTTAAAACCATGTATGCATTTAAAATTTTAGAAAATACCTTAAAAATAAATTGTCATACTAGACATGTCAAGATTTATTACATATAGATGTAAAAATTTGTAATTTGGTGTTCATTTTGTAATATTTGCATATATGGTAACAAATTCAAAAATGAGAGGGGGTCTAATTCACTGGTTAAGACTGTGATTCCCTGGCCCTCCCTGGTGGCCCAGTGGGTTAAAGCCAGCACTATGAAGCTGTCCACTGCTTGTTGCCACTGTTTGCTGCCACTGCAGCACAAGCTTGATCCCCAGCCAGCGAGGTGACCTATCTGTTGAAGCAGACCTCTCCTGTCTCACCCTCTGCTCTCCTCAGCATTATACTTCGTCAGTCTGCCTGTTCTGCTCTCTACTCTGTCTCTGGTGAATCCTCTCACCATCCCTGTACCTCTATCCTGTACCCCAGTTCTGCATACATAAATAAATAAATCCTTAAAACAAAATCTTCAAGCCCTGAGGTGAGATTGTTGTTGGTTCAATTATTATTTTATTTCTTCCTGACTCTAACTTAGTCAAGTTACTTAAATTTGCTATGCTACCTCATCTCTAAATGGAGTTAACAATACCACCTATCAGTTTTATTTTTTAGAAATTAAATAATCCAAATCAAGCTATCAGACTAATTCCCAGTGCTTTCCCAACATTCAGTGCTTTTCTTTTTCTCCCTGCTGTATTATTTTTTTTACTCTCCTTTCTTAGTTTTGGTAACAAGTTTATACTAGTACCTAAAAGGAGATGGAGACATTTCTCTTATATTTCCCTACCTAGATTTTCAAAAAAGATTTATTTTATTTATGTATACAAAACTGGGGCATAGGCCAGAGGTGCAGGGGGTGAGAGAATTCACCAGAACAGAGTGGGGAGCAGAATGGGCAGATGTACTGAAATATACCGCTGAGGTGATCAGCAGGTGAGACAGGACAGGTCTGCGTGCCATGTGGGTCAGCCCTCTGAGCAGGGATGGAACTCATTCCACAGTGGCTGGTGATAGCTTGATATTGCTGAGACTTAAACCCCTGTGTCACCAGGGAGGCCCTCCCTATCTAGATTTTATAAGATTTAGATTTTTATATTCATTGATGGTTTAGTAATATTAATAGAAATCATCTGGTTCTGGGAATATATATGGATTTTTTTGGCTATTACAAATTGTAGCTCTAGTCCAACACTGACTTTTTGAGTTGGTATTGACAAATTTGTTTAGAAATTCTAAGTTCAGTTCTCAAAATTTGGGTTCACACAAAGTAATTTCTTTACCTACACATTCACTGCCGTGATCTCTCAGTCTGTTGGGCCTGAAATAGTGACCTCCTTTCCAGTCTTTTCATTGTCAGGTTTATCCCGTCTTTTTCTTTATCAATTTCACCAGAAAATCATCTATATGATTTGCCATTTCAGAAAAAAACTTGGTTTTATTATATCCATACATCAACTTTGTTTTATTTTTGCTTTTTTAATTTCTTGAGTTGAATGTTTAGTTCCTTTTGTTTTTTGTTTATGCAAATCTATATCAAGGCCGTAATTTTCCCTTTTAAGGCTGCTTGAGTCATATCTAAGTTTTGACATGTTGTTAATGATTTCCATTATGAAAACTTTAACTCATAAATTAGCTGGGAACATGTTTTCTTGTCACTTGTAATTGTTTCATCATCTCAGAATCGTGTTTTTCTGCTGAATTTTGGGATTCATTATCTTTAGGTCAATAATTAAAATTTCATTCTTATATGCCTCACGAGTTTTTGGTCTAGGTGATTGATAACGTTCTCAGAAGGCATATTACAATCTTCCTCTGTGGTCTGTCCATTTTTCCTCATAATTTTGTAGCTTTTTGCTTTATTTGTTTTGAGACCATATGTTCAACACAACAGAATGAGATCAATTCTATCTTTCTGAAAAAATTCCCTTTCATTTTACTATGGTTTAATATAAAGAATTCTTTTTGTATTAACCCTTCTTTTGTCTGATTTTACAAAGGCAATCCTAGCTTCCTTGCAGCTACTAATTGTCCAGTATATTCTTTTTCATCTCTCCATTGAAAATACCATTATAGGTAAGATTTTAAAAGTTCCCTGGTGGCGCAGCGGGTTAAAGCACGGCACTGAGAAGCTTTAGCCACTTCTGCATGAGTTCGATTCCCACCTGCCCCGGAGTTAGATCCACATGGCGCGGCAGACCCCTCCTGACCCGCCCGCTGCTCCCCTCAGCAGTGTACTTCGTTGATCTGCCTGTTCTGCTCCCCACTCTGTCCCTGGTGAATTCTCTCACCCTCAGCATCTCTGGCCTGTACCCCAGTTCTGTATGAATAAATAAATAAATCTTTAGAAAAAAAAAAAGTTCCAGTGTGACTCAATATTATTGGAGAGGTTCTAATTTATATATATATATATATATAATGATTACTGATGTATTTTGACATAGTTTTCTTTTAATTTTCTTTGCATGTCCCTCTTTTCTCTAAATTATTCTTTTTGTTTTTAATTTTGAGTTTTCTCTTTTTATTTTTCTTTGTCTAACGTGGAAATGATATTTCTATTAGTGAACACTTACCAAACAATGTGAGGGTTTCCTTTATTCATTGTGGTAAAATATACATAAAATTTACCATTTTATCTATTTTAAATGTATGATTGAGTAATATTGAATACATTTATAACCCTGGGCAACCATCACCCATCTCCAGAATTCTTCATCTTGTAAAAGGGAAACTTTGCATTCAGCGATAACTTCCCAGTCCTCCCTCCCCAGACCTTGGCAACCTCCAGTCTTTGTCTCTATGACTTTGACTACATTTTTTTTTTGTAAGATTTATTTATTTATTCATGCAGAACTGGGGTACAGGCCAGAGATGCGGAGAGTGAGACGATTCACCAGAGACAGAGTGGGGAGCAGAACAGGCAGATCGATG